>NC_056524.1:155859517-155881518 GCF_019175285.1 Sceloporus undulatus
TTGCCTCTGTTACATACCATAACAAAGTGCTAAAAAAAGTGTCTGTATGAAAAAGTAATTTTTTTTAGTACAAAGATGTCATCAGGATGTGGAGAGATGGAAAAGTGGAAAAACTCAAGTAGAAAAACATGCAACTGGAAGGATTGTGCTTTGTCCAGGACATATAGGAGAATACTTTTGTACGTGGCAAACGTCTCACTCATATTCCTGTAATTGGAGGGAAATGTAACCACAGAACACTGGGAAGCAGCCAGCTTGAACTGTAATGAAAATGTCTTGTCACCAAGTGATGAAGGAAACGTAACAAATTCACTCTAGCCAGGCTGTTTAGTGTGCATTCGTATAGAGAACACTTCTTACAACTTCTAGCTTAGTCTGTGTCTCTCAGCATGATCACTGTTAAGCAGTTGATTATCAGTGCTGTGGTGAAGCAAATCAACCAATTATTCAGGATTAATTTTGACAAATACATTTATTTATTGCTTATAAGCACCTCTACTTATCAGTGACCTGAAATTATTCATCTCGTTGTGGACTTCTGTGCAACCCTAGCAGCAGATCCCTTGGGATACAAAGTGCCAGGTGCATACACAGGTTAGCCAAATGTCCCAACCACCAAGGAGGATGAACCACCATAAAATGTAGGACATTCAAGGAAAATGTAGGATGTTACAAAATAAAAGACAGAAACAATCATATAAAGATAACTTCATGCTTCTTAGTCATACTCAAGATGGAGGACATACTGGACAGAGGGTTGAAATGTAAGACATGTCCTGGAAAAGGAGGACATCTGGTCATCCTGGGTACAAAATGAGGAGAGTGGGCTCAGAAGAGAACCCAGCTGACTCCTCCTGGGAGGGAGTTCCACAATGGAGGCACCACCACAGCAAATGAAGAGTCTTCACTGTAGACCTCAGAATCCAGACAGGTTCATGTGGGAAGACTAGTGATGTGAGTCAGTATAAAGCATCTTTCAGTGTTCATGTGAGCCACAGTCCAGTATCAGGAGGGCCACATGTTTCCCATTCTGTCCTACCTATGCTGTTTAAATGAAACTCGCATCTTAAGAAGTCAGAAGCTGCACCAAAGCTATGCTCCAGTCCTTAGGATTAAAGCGTGGCTTTGATGTGGCTTCTGGCCTCTTACGGTGCATGCATCATTTAAACAGCATACTTCCAAAGTGACCCGAAGCAGCTTTATTTTGGCCTTTCTGTATGGGCTCATAAATTCCAAAAAGCCAAGCTTGGTTTTGCCATTTTATGTAAGGGACACCATTTTACCATGCCATTGCATTTAATGGGACTTGAGCATCCATGGATTTTGCTCTCCTTGGGGAGTCTTACAATGAAACCCCAGCAGATAGGGCCTACTGTCCTCATTCTAAGCTATAATGTTCCTTTTCTTCCTATCCACCTCTATTTTTCCACCACCACAGTCTTATAAAATTTGTGGGTAAAATTGACTGACACAATTGGCTAAAAATTCTCCCTGCATTTCCACACCTACAGCACTTATACTCGAGTAATTTATTGATTATATTGTGTAAATAAAAATATGCAAATGATGGGTGGTTCTCTGTACACACTCACACATACACACACATATGTGTGTGTGTGTGTGTGTGTGTGTACAGAGAACCACCTATCATTTGCATATTTTTATTTACACAGTCAACGTGCAGTATTTGTTACATGAAGCAAAAACCAAATGGAAACTCTGTGCAGACCTCGCTGAAATGAGCGATGAAGAAACACAAATATTACAGTGCTATAATTCACACATATTCCTTCAAGAATATTAAAGTCATTTGCATCAACAAGGGACTACAGCAGTTACCTTCACTGGTTCCATTCATTTCAATAGGAAATGTGTAGGAAAATGTTTTACTGAATGTGCCCACAAATTAAACATTCAAAAAGCAGCTGGGGTTTATGAGAAATTGTCAGTGTTAAATGCCGTCTTACTACTTTTGAATAAAAATTAAAACCGAGAACCAGCTTACCTGGAATTAAACAACTACTGTGCCATTTTTTACTAGGCAACCTGACAGTAGTTGCTGTCTCTCTGCTTAAATTAGGTCAAAGAGTTTTGAAGATAAATAAGGTGGGGGGGTGGTGGTGGAATACAATAAATAAAGTGTTTTATATGAAGAAATGAGATTCTCGGAAATAATATCCAAAGCACTGAAAAACCTATTTGGCATAATTGGAGAGGGAAAGGTAACATTGGCCTGTTACAGACTGCCAAAATAAAGCTGCTTTGGGTCTCTTTGGAGGTATGCTATTTAGATGATGCATGGGTCCTAAGAGTCTGGAGGTCGCACCAAAGCCACACTCCATTCCTAAGCACTGGAGGGCAGCTTTGGCGCGACCTCCGGACTCTTAGGACCCATGCATCATTTAAATAGCATACCTCCAAAGAGACCCGAAGCAGCTTTATTTTGGCAGTCCGTAACAGGCCATTGTGTGGAGAAGACATTAACTCAAGGCCATAAAGGGGAATAGATGGTCTTCAAGAACATTATAAAAGCTTTTATTAATGAATCCAGGCATCAGGGAATTTGCAAACAGTTTTTTAAGGTTAGAAAGAGGGCTTCACAGATATTAATATGACCAAATGAAACAAGCAGTTTAGCTTGCAAAAATACAACTTTTTTGCTATCCAGTTTCTTAAAATCTGTGCAAAAGAATGCTGCTCCAAGAGTAGTCAAGAAGTTTCCAAGTGTGGTTTTCCAAGGAATCCCACCGAGTTAAAACATTTTGGGAATTCAAATCCTAAAATCTATGAATCAATCCCTGCTGTTTCTCACATAACTCTTTGCAGAAATGCAGTTTTGACACCAATGAGTTTGAGAGGACAGCCTCACCTTTTTCTGAATTCTTCTCTGTGGCTGAAGGTTAATCCTAATTTATTTGAGACCTGAAATACATTTTTAGAATGGTTAAATGGATGGTTTCCATGTGCAGTTCAGCAGAACTATAGTGTAAAAAATAAGCTTTACAGTGTGAAACAGGACCATCTCCAGCATGACATTTGATTCTTGAGCTTTAAAAAGAATTTCTTGCTTATATGTGTTTGCAAACACTTGCTTTTCTTTCAGTGAATAAAACATCAATAATGTTGCCAAATTTTTAAATTTCAAAAGTATTTATCCACGTAAAGCAGGAGTGGGCAACTCTGGGAAGCTAGGGTTGCATTACCCCCCAGGAGACTTTGGCAGATGCACCCACCATTGCTTCCCTCCAGAACATGCCCTCTTTTTTGCTCCCCAAAGCCTCCCAAGAAACTATAGGTGCTTGGGGCACTTTTCCTATGTTTAACTCCCCCCCCAGCCCATTTTAGACTGGAAGTAACTTCCAGTTTACTGCTGGCTTTTGAAAAATGGCCTAAGGAGCACTAAAACAAGTTGAAAAATTCCCCAAGCCCACTGGAGGGCATTTTGGCACAGATGAGTTATTCATTTATTTAGTTAGTTATCGGGGAAACAAAAAAGTGACCTCCCCCCCCCCCCCAGGGCCAACACTTTTCCTACCCTAAATGTACAGTATGGATGGAAGTATAAATCCATTATGCAATTTAAACTTTATATGAGTGTATATCCTGATGCTTTCAGTATGTGTTGTTTCTTTTTCCCTCCCTTCAGGTGGTCATTTGGAGTTTTGCTGTGGGAGATAGTCACTCTGGGAGGTAACCCCTATCCAGGTATTGCTCCTGAGAGACTCTTTAACCTCTTAAAAACTGGCTATAGAATGGAAAAGCCAGAAAACTGCAGTGAGGAAATGTAAGTAACATCAAAGTGCAGGACTTGTTTAAAGAATATTTTAGTTGATTATAGCTACAAAAGTATTGTGCTCAGCTGCTTTGTTGTATGCCCCTGCCCCCAGCAAAAAGATCTTAATCTTATAGGAGCAAGAGTAAAGATATTTAGCAGTGTACAAATATTAGCTGGATTTCTTTCCTCATTTTAAGGAAAGGGCCTATTGATTTGAAAGCATTTTAAAATATCATTGAAAGAAGTGCGAGTTATAGCCTTTGATAATAAGCTTTCAAAAGGCCCAAAATAGAGTGTGACATGGACATGTGATGCATTGTTTCATATGTTCAGAGCTTGGAAAACAAATACAAAAACCTAATTCTTTGAAGATTGTAGTTAGAGGTCCCTAAACCTAATTCAGTTAGTTGGGTTATTGTTACTCAGGATTTCCCAATTATTTTCCCAATTAATTATTGTTAATGGTGAGGGGAAAAATTAGGAGACTGTGGTGTATGTTACTGTACACCCTTTTCCCTTAGTGGCCCAATTGCTTGTTTGCTTGATTTAAGTTAACTTTTCTAATACTTTATCCATTTCAACCTAGTAGTGACCAGATGATACATGAATTAATTTATTTAACTACATAGCAACTTTTGGGTAGCTCAGCTGATCTTCTCCCAACAGAAGCATTGCTAACAATGTTGATTGCAAAAAAGACTTTTACAAGGAAACAAACATCCTTCTTTTCAAAACTAAAATTAACTGAAGTGGGCTGTTAACTTGACCAGCTTGACTGTTGTATGCTTTTTTCTCCCTCAGTCAAGGACAGAGGAGTAGATAGTCTGTATTTTCAGTTTTGTGTTTCAAATCTGTGCCAATATCCTGTTTTCTGCAGATTCTAAGAAGCAGAAATATTTGTGTAATTTCTTGCTTCTTATCACCAGTTTTCAAGTTGTTTTTTTAATCTCATCTGTTCTAATTTTCTTCATGAACAAAATGAGGAGAGAGTGAAACCCCCACTGTCAAACACTTGGATAGCCTGTCTGCTTTTGAAATATGAACAGACATTACTCATGCATTATCAGGTATAACACAAGCCAAAAGGGATAGAAACCTGCTTTAGAAAAGAAAGAGAATGTTACATTTTTCGAGGAAGCAGAACCATGTGTTCACATGATGCCAGAGCTACAAGTATAATAATAATAATAATTGTGCATGCATTTGCATTTCTGTCTTCAGTCAGTGACCCTTGTTCATGGTTCCAGGACACTTAATTTGTGTTATCTGCTTCACAGAACAATCCTTCACATGCCTGTTGTGAAATAAGTCCTGCTGAGTTCAGTGAAACCTACTCCTAGTTAACTGGGCATATAATTGTAGATGGAGTGTATGAAAGGTTGCAGTGATAGACCTGAATCCCATGCAAGCCAAGGGAGCTTCTGTAGGCCTATTAAAAAAGCTATACAGTATATATTTAGTCCTTTGTTTCTATTCCCATTAGAGGGTTTTCTTGTATTTTTAATAGGTTTTAAGTTGCCCTGGTGAGTTTTAAGCTACCCTGGTTTATAATTCTTTTAAAAAATGTATTTGTGTACTTACATTAAGGATTTATATCCCACCCTTCAGAACACTTTCCTAGAAGTGCTTATACCATTTTGTAACAACGGCGACGTAATAGAAAACAGATAAAAGCAAAATATGACTCACAAAAAAGGGCATAAGAACCAAAATTCAAGATAAACATCAGGAGCTTGCAGAATATCCTTTTGCAAAACTGGAAAGCTTTATTAATATACAGTTAACTATTCAAAGTGCAGACATTTCTTTGAGGAAATGTAGAACCAGAGTGGGGAGGGTGGTAGGAACCAACATTTATATGTTTTTAAAATTGCTTTTGCTCACAATCTAGTCCTTATGGTTCAGGTGTCAGGAACTGCAAGTATTTACTGTCCTTCATTGAGGAGAAAGCATTATAATGAACATAAGTGACAGAATATTTAACTCTTACCAAATTTTTTGTATTCATAAGACTCCATGAATCAGGAAGGAGCACAAAGCTAGAATTGGTTATCCTCCCTTAAGCAACTAGTGGGAAATAACGGCATATTGTGCCTCTCCTGCCCCTTCATGAACACACTGCTCTAATAACACCCCCAATAACACCCCCCCCCAACCCCAGCAGGTCACTTTCTTCTTGTAACTAGATTAATCATGGGATCTTTGTAAATGTATGCAAGGTGGCGGTAGAGCCTGCTCCTACGCATGTAACTGTTTGTGTGACCAGCTTCGTGAATAGTTGTGCAACATGAAACTGTGTTGGATTTCCTCCTTGTGCTTACTATAGTAGTGGTTGCCCGTGAGCTCAGGATAATTTCTGTTAGCAGAATTACATAATGGGATACTGGTGCTTGGACTTAGTTGGGCATATGACGGCTTCCATGCCCCCCATGCTCCTGCAGGTCCACCTGGTCTAGATCCCACCTCTTATTAGAGAACATATAACTGAAGCTACAGAGTAAATCCTTGATTAATATGCAGCATTTTGTGTGTTTTATTGCAGGTACAACCTGATGCTTCGCTGCTGGAAACAGGAACCAGATAAGAGGCCAACATTTGCTGAGATCAGTAAAGAGTTAGAGAAAATGATGGTAAAGAGCAGGGTAAGTGCTTTTTTGAGCTTTGCAATTGATCAGAAATCCTAGTCAGAAAGATTTTCCAGTGCATGGTGCTGTATACAACTGACTGGGTAAGACTTTATTTCAAACGCTGTATCCATTTTCTGCCTTCCATATTTGAAAAGACCAAGCTCAGGTGAAAAGTGCAAAGATGAAACCTCCAACCTCAGGAGGTACCCTGCCAATAATACTTCCTCTACGTTCACCCTTTTAGCTTTAACCTTAAGATCTCGGGTCCCAGGTTTCTCCATAGACCAGTTTAAATATTTTAGGCAGTGTGCTCTTTCTTCTTTCCAGTTTATGACAATCAGTGCAGTCAGAGTCATCACTATAAAGCAAACAGTAACTGTTATGGAGAAACATGTCAATAATGAATCTTATGTGGGTTAATCTCAAATTCAGTATGGTCACATTAAAATCAAACACTTGGTACGCTTTAGCCTTTCTAACTCTCCTCCTTTAGGCACACATCTTTGTGTCAACTCCTCAGATACCTCCCAACCAGACCAGACAAAATCCTGCTTTTTCTAAACAAAGCAAAACAAAAGCCTCTCTCCATGAGGCCCTTCCCATCAAACACAACTGGGATGGGTTTTGCACCTCCTGTGCTGTCCGTTGCCATCAAGCTGCATTTCATCCGAACAATAGCCAGCCAGCTTTTAAAGCCACATTGTCACAGGTGAAACGTGCAAAGAAGGAATATTTAAAGAGGTTGACGTTCCTAGGGATATTTACTCTAAGAAAATATCTGAGAAAGGAATATATTTGCATACCACAAACTGCTTTTTTGTGGTGTCTACTGTAAACACATAGCATAATTTAAATGAAAGGAAGCCAAAGTAAAAAATAAGTATAGGTCCTTTTTATAGAAACAAGTAGATTTAAGAGTGGTAGTTCCACTGTTCACACAGAAATTGTAAAGTGTGACTTTCCAACAGGCTAGGAGATGCCCATGCCATTCATCAAATAGCTAAGATTAGCAGTATCTCCCTTAGGAATAAGTACTCTGGGACAAGGCCACATGCAGTGTTCTGTGAAACCAGCTGAAGTTATAAATAAAGAAAACAAAATTGTAAAATATCAACGAATAGAAGGTAGATAAGTAAATAAATGAGGAGCTAAAGACATAACTCTTCTGAAGAGGAAAGATTATTTGTACTCAACTACCTTTACAAACCTTTAAGTTGGTTTATCCCTGTGTATTGTGACTTGTCTATACACACATGTGTTAAACTTTGCAGAGGATTTTTTTTAAATGTCATTGTATCATTTCCTAGTGCATTGAAAGTTTAGGGGTTGCAGTCAGTTATCCCCCTCTCCCAGTACTTCAGACCATCAAGAATTCCTGTGTCTTTAAAGCCCATTTAATTTCTCAGCAACTACTCACAGTCTACTCCAGTTCTTTGCCATATTCTGCAATCCCTGTTCTCTGTCCCCCATTCAGAAACTGATGTGGGCACGCTTTGAGCCATTGTTAGAAGCTTATCGCACCCATTTCCCCCCTATTATGGGAATGGGAAGGGGACACTCAGGGCCATGCGTCACCGAGAAAAAACAGATTTTACCACACACTAAAGTGTCCTCAAAATGGCCCCATTTTGTTCCCTGGCCCCAAGCCGACCCCATTCAGTGGTGAGGGGCATTAAATGTTCGGGTTGAAAGTCTTCCGGCTGAGCAAAATGGCCCACCTCAGCACTGAATGGGGACAGCTTAGAGACGGGAAATGGAATGGGGCCATTTTGAGGACACTTTGGTGCACGGTAAAATCCGTTTTTTCTCGGTGATGCACGGCCCCGAGTGTCCCCTTCCCATTCCCATAATGGGCGGGAGGGGGGAGGGGATGGATGCAATAAGCTTCTTAGTCCTGGCAACAGAGTGTAGACAGTGAGCAGCAGCTACCAGGAGCTACAGGTTTGCAAACCATGGAACACTCCTGTTAGAGGTTTGGAATCTGAATAAGGAGGAAGAAGAGTTTATTCTTTTCCTGTCACATTCTGTCTATGTTGAAGACTGAGTTGGGAAGAATTAAAGAATTGCATTAGCACATGAGAGACCTGTGGGTGACTTCTACTGACCTCCTTGGCTTGCACCCTCAGTTCAAATATGATGATGATGATGATGATGATGATGATGATAATTGCTTACTACCACTTCGAAAGGTTTTTCTTCCCCCCCGAAATTGGAGGGGGGGGGGGGGGGGCAGACCCTACGTTACTCACTTACCCCCATAAAATCAAAGCATAGGTTTCTCAGTTAATATAAAATTAGACTATTGACATATAGATAGGTACATTGGGTCAAAGTCGAGAAGCAGGTGAGTGCAATAGACAAAAGTAGATTTTGTTTATTTATTAGAATTATATCTCGCCCTTTTGTTTTGTTTTGTTTTGCAGGAACCCACAATAAAATGCATAGAATACACAGTTCTATTAAAGAGTTTATGAATAGGAAATCAGGATTACATAGTAGTCAAACAAAGAAGAAGAAAAAGGCATCCTTAAGTTTGGGGTTTTTTAAAAAGGCAAACTAAGGCCCTGAACAGATAGGCCAAAATAAAGCTGCTTTGGGTCACTTTAGAGGTATGCTGTTTAAAGGACACATGCATCTTAAGAGGCCAGAGGCTGCGCCAAAGCTGCAGTCCAGTCCTTAGGACTAGAGCGTGGCTTTGGCACAGCTTCCGGCCTCTTAGGACACATGCATCGTTTAAACAGCACACTTCCAAAGTGAACGGAGCAGCTTTATTTTGGCCTGTCTGTTCAGGCTCTGTGTCAACAGGGATGGCTCAGAGATGGCTCACCAAGTTTCTAAGAGCTTTTAAAGTCATACAAATTCATTCATAATGACATCAACCATCAACCACATGTCTTTTAGGTTGCACCTACACACACACTGAGCATCTTCAGCTGCTAAACCATATAGGCTTCATCATCCAATAAATGAGTATGAAAGAGAGATGCTTTCATGCCCACTCTTCCCTCCCCCTTCCAACCCTCCAAGCTGTCAAAAGGTAACTACCTTCCCCTTCCCATTGCTTATTTTATTGTATTGTTTACATAATGAAGAGGCAGAGGTGGAGAGAACTCAATCAGAAAACCTAGGGGTTAATCCAGTAACTACTAGAATTTACATAGGGGAAAATTTGTGGACCGTAAGACCATAAATATGCAAACACTTGCTAGAAAGCCCTGGTCAAGAAAAAGCATGTGATTCACATTGCTGTATGTGACAGACACACATAGCTATAGAATAGGGTTGATTGACTCCTCAGAATTGACCTGTGAGCTGTTTATTATAGAATCTAGAATGTCAAGGCCACATCTTAGCTATCCAGACAAGTAGGAATGTGGCTCTTCACACCTTGCAACAATAAATAGCCATTTGGTTACAAGGGTAAGTGTGGTTGCCCTGCAGTTGATTGTAACTTGCCCTGCAAATTGTTTTATCATGAAGTGTGAGATGTAAATGTTAGAAAACAAATAAGAACAATAAATGAAATGTTATGTCAATGATGGAATGCTGCTTGCATCTCTCAGAGAGTCCAGGTAGCAAATGTGCATTCACTACACAAAAACACATTCCTCTGAAAAGGCTTGTGGCATGCCATGCATAGAAGGCTAGGATTGAAAAGGTACATTTTCCCAGATATGCCAGTGAATCTTTCAAAGTTCAGGTGAGCCTAAAAGCCAAGTTTCACAATGAAAGAAGTTCTATTCCTGGGTCACCCACTTCACAAGCAATATACTTTTTTCAGTGGAAGTGGGGTGTTGTTTTTTTATATTTCCAAATAATTAAGGTCAGCTTTATCTCATAAGCAGATAATTGCTACCATAGATAAGATCAAAATTCTGCCTAGTCCAAATGGTGTGTGAAGTGAGGATATAATTTTTTGTTCATGTCATTCTTGGGTGCAAGAATAAAAAAAAAAAAACAAAATTTTCTCCCACCTTGGCAAGATTATTAGGATTTTGTACATTTTATGATGATTTTTCACTTTTTTATAATGTTTTTGTGAAAAACTCAGGAAGGGATCTTTTTGTGTGTGCAAAAAAAGTGAAAATGGGAGGAGGAACACTGGCCTTCATATGAAAAAAGCCTAATTTTTGATGGGGTGATTCAGCCTGTTGAGGCGCTTATTGTTTTTGATCCTAAACAATAATATTCTTTGTATCCCAAGCCTGAAGGCAGTAATTCTCCTTGGTGTCTTGAAAGCCTCTTAAAGAAAAGACTAGCATGCCACCTTGGAAAATGTATCCCATGAAAACTCATCCAAAGAATAACTATTAGTATCCAAAAATATGGCCTAATATGGCCTGGAATTTAATGTTTCAGTATGAGGTGCTCCTGGTATAGGATTTCAGCTGTTTTCTAATTCCTCAAATATCACGGGGGGTGGGAGCTTTTAAATGTTGTTTTAATGTTTTTATTGGGGGAGGTGTTTATGTGGGCTAACTTTGGGCTGCTTTTCTCTGAAGATGCTGGCGAAATATCAGGAATAACCTCGTCTAGAACATGGCCACATAGCCCGAAAAACCCACAAAGAACTATGCTTTTACTGTGTTTGCTTCCCGTAGAGATCCCCCCCTGGATATCTTTGTAGTTCTGCAAACCTAGGCATTTCCTACGCCTGTAGATGCTTTCCTCTTGGGTATGGGTGTGGGCTATATAAATGCAAGTAGTTGAAGATCCAAATTTCTATTCAAATATAAGGTGACTTCATCCTAAGATCACCCAATATCTTTCCCAATTTATGACTGTTCCTGAAACTTGACATGAGGTAAAGCTTTGCCCTTCCTGATTCTTGCACAAATTTATTCGTGTTCCAGATTGATTGCATAAATGCAGTGTTTCTGGAATAGTTCCATTCATGTTGAATAAAGGCTTGCCCAGAGAAGCTTCCTTGCAGTGCTGATAATTTTACCCATTTCTCACCAGCTCTTCTCGGAGAAGCACAAGATGGAGGGGAGGGGGCAGAATTTCCCGGTTTGCCTGCCAAACTCACTATGTTAACTTGTTGGCAAGGAACCCAGCTCAGGGGGAATAGTAATTGAGCATACCTCGAAGGAAACGTGTCTAGTGTTACTCCAAACAAATGTGTCTCCAAGGATACTGCTCTTGCAGTAAGCAGAAGCTGATGATCTCATCCACACTGAGATGTAGTCGCTCAGTTTATGGGACAAGAAATGCAAGTAGAAGCGAGTGCCAAAGGACTGCTTTGTTTACTATCCTTTTTCTTTGTCTCCTTAGGACTATTTGGACCTTGCTGCTTCCACGCCTTCTGATTCGCTGCTTTATGATGATGGACTCTCAGAAGAGGAAACGCCCCTCGTGGATTGTAATAATGCTCCCCTCCCTCGAACCCTTCCTTCCACATGGATTGAAAACAAACTCTATGGTAGAATTTCACATGCATTTACTAGATTCTAGCAACACACACACCCAAAGTGATTTTCTCCTTCACTGTCTTCACGCTCTCTGTATTACCTTTTAGAATATTATTTGTCTGAATGAATCCAATCAAAATTTGCTTGGCAAGGTTTTTTTCCTTTCATTTGTCACTGTCTAATTCTGCATTAGGCTCTTCCTTTAGCTGTTTTCTGCAGCTGTGTTTAAAAAAAAATTTAAAAGGATGTGAAAACGTGCAACATGACTAAATATATATTGTATGATAAAGAAAAAAAATCCTAGATCAGGGAAGTACTCTCAGGGGATGTTTTAAAAAAATATACTAGCAGATAGCCAATTAAAACTATACTTTTATCTATCTAAGGGTTAGGAGCATTTAAATGTATCATAGCATTTGGCATTTCTCATTGCAAGTGATAAGACTTTTTTACTGCTTGAAGATTTGGGATGTTCCTCATGTTTCACTGTTAAAGGATCCATTCTTGTTTTTATTCTGATGGATTCCTGAATCTCAACTGTTGTCTGTATATTTTAAGTTCCCAGTCAGCCATGGCTGCTTACTAAGTAATGGAATTGGGGGGGTAGAGAAAGGAAGGCTGGAAGAATCAGCTTACAAATTTGGGGGGAGTCAGAATAGAAGAAGTGCAGCTGTGTAGCTGTTTGGAAGCTGAACTGGAGAGGACCACATGAAAGCAACCTCTGCTGTTTTCACATGCTTTTGGTTTCTCATGAAAATGTCAGCATCTAAGCCATGTTTTGAATGTTGTCGCAAGTGTCTTAAAAGGAATGTGCTTTAATATTGTGGTGAGATGGACAGTAAAGATGGTTCTTGCCAAAACTCCTACATTTTTGTCTCATAATTAAATGCTCTCTACATGCTATTAATGCTTTTAAATTACGTTCATCCAAAGCCGTCCAGCTTTTCCCCTTTGTCTATTCTTTTTATTTGTCAGCATCAAGGTACTGATTTGGAGCTTAATCTTTGAGCTCTAATTCTTAAATTCATGTTTAGATCCTTAAACTAATGGAGATGTTTTAAGACAGCAAAATGATAGGCTAATCCTGCTGAGATCAAGGAGTACTTTGTATGCCCCTTAAACAGTCTGTACTATAGCTATTATATTTAGAAGAGACCCTTGAATTAGGTTTTCTTTGTGAGTGTCTTAGCAATTGGGTCTTTGCAAGAAGTAATCCAGGATTTCCCCCAAACTAAACAGAAACAAGTAGATGATTCAGGAGGAGGTGGAAGAAGTACAGTCAGACTGGATATTCATGAACTCAGTGGCCCTGTGGAAATCCTCCCAGGGCCCCCATTGTTTTTATTATTATTATTATTAAAAAAGACACTTAATGTATATGCATCCTATTGACTTTGATGGGATAAGTGTTTTTAGGATTGATAACATGCATGCTAAATGTTTAAACTTTTCAGAATTGGCAAGTGTGTAGGCTTATTACTGCTCTGAGCACTTTATGGACCACAGGAATACTCCATTGCAATAACCAATCTGCTGCTGTATTCCCATGAAATCTAACATTCTGAGATCCAAAGATTTACCAGGAGCAAATGATACTGGGATATATCAGAAGAGCACTTTATTTATTTATTTTTCATGGTTTGGCCTTCAACTTGTGCTTCAGTGCCTTTGAAACACACTTCTCTGTTTGGTTGTTGTTGTTTTTTCAAAGGAGGGGGGGGGATATATTTTGTAATTTGGCTTGCAATTTTCTGAAGGGAGTTTTGCCAAGGGCCTTACTGTCTGCACATGAAGTTTTGGTTCTTCAGTGCAGAAAAAATTATCTGTTTTCATTTTTAGGCATGTCATACCCGAACTGGCCTGAGGAGAGCCCCGTTCCACTCACAAGATGCGATGGCCCTAAGTCTGTGTTTTCAAGATATGCAAATGATAGTGTATATGCTAACTGGATGGTTTCACCCTCAGCGGCAAAATTTATGGACAAGTTTGATAGTTAACAATTTCTTGGTGCAAGGTAATGAACTCAGGAGGGAAGCAAATGTCCAAAGAATAGCCTTCCCTTTGGCTTATTCTTTGTCGAGTAACAACTGGTTGAAGCAACAGGAATTTCTAGTGTGGGGAACTTTCCCCATTTTTTTTAGCAGTTCCTGAAGTGTTTTGTCTCTCTTTCTCTTGTGATCAATACTGTATTTACTATAATGGACTTTCTCCCTTTTTGAAGGCATATCAAAAGTGTGTCACATCGTAATACTAATGCTTGGTTAGGTTTTTTTTGTCATTCTGCAAGTTGTCCCTTTTGGTCAATTTGTATTAGTTGTGACCACTGGACTTCATGCTTACAATATTCAGGGCAATGTCCTTGTGCTGGAACTGCCACAAAGGGAGTGGGAGAGAAACCCTGTTGTTTCATTACAAACTGTTATTTCTGTGGTCACGGTGAAGGAAAGGCAAATTGATCAAAGCAAGAAGCACAAATTATATATTGGGAACAATTTTCTCCCACAATCCTGAGCTTACTCTGCAATTAAGTGTTTGGCAGTAGCAAACCCTAAATTAATGGGGATTTGGGACCAGGAGCATTAAGCAGCTCAAGTTGGTGTTGAGATTCAACATTTGATGTCTTGGAAACCTGTAGAAATATATTGTTCTACCATAATGGGAAAAAATAGATGTTTTTTTTAAAATCAGGGTTAAACTATTCTTACCTTTAGCACAATGAAAAAACTTTGATACCAGATATACTTGTGATAGAGACTCGCTCTCAGAATGCCCACCCGACACAACTTACTTTCATTTATGTCCATTTCACAGATCTTTCAAAATCTGCTCAGGATGTTTTGAAATGAGTTAATATAAAAGGACTTGGTTTGGCGCCATGCCTGGTGGGTTTCAGTCCTTTCAATTCAAACTCTCAATTTCCAGCATCCGCTGCACAACTAATGGGACAGCACAGAAATAGCACTGGCTCCTGTTAATTAGAGTTAATAAATTGGGAATAAGAATCGGGAATGCTTTCCCTTGTCCTCTTTAATTGAATTCGACCATTCAGTAGAATAAGATGAGCCAGTATCCCAGTAGCAGAGATGCTCTTCAAACAACTTTCAGCCCATGATAAAATAGAAGCCCTTGTTATTTCAGCCACAGTTAATGTTTGATGTAGGCCACCGAATTACTTCTGGTGAAGGTAAAGGGGTCTGCTGGAGAAAGCATACATTCCCAAAGCCAGATCCTAGTTTGCAAAGCACAGTTAACAGACAGCCTGTGCTTCATCTCTCTCTGTTCATGTGAAACTTTAGGATACACAATCCCCCCCCCCTTTTTTTTTCTTGTGAACCATGTACAGGCAAAACTTTTTTTATTCAATATAGTCTTTACTCTCTTTTTACTTGTTATATTTTTTCTCTCTGTCCATATGGAAAACATGTCTAAGAGTTTGTTCATTTTTTTTTAAAAAGAGAGAGTAAAACTAATGGATGTTATATTTTGACTTTGGTATGGTGTATTGGAAGTTGATCTGATTTACAGAGCTTAGCTGAAATGGTTAGCAGACATGGCTTTAAATTTTTGTATCTTGTTTGTTATCTCATAATGTTAAGAAGGTGTGTGTGGGGAGGGGTTATTTTTCTAAAGAATGCTGGAACATTAACCCACTATGTTTATCCTTTTTGGATATGCTTGCATAAGCAAAAGTTATACCAAAGTATTGCTTCTGTCTCTTGGGTTTCTGCTGTATAATTCTATGTGTCTCCATTACATGTCCCAGTTATTCCAGAAATCAATGAGTCAGATTGCCAAAACCTGTAACCACTCTTTTCATGCAAGAGGTCTGAGCACCTCACTAGGATAAAACGGTTTGAAAATAAGCCTGTTGCCAGTCAAAGGGGCAGGAGAAATGTTTCTTTCTGTAAGCTAACTATTACGCTAGACACTGTGTTTACAAAAAAAAAACTGCCTACAGAGATG
This sequence comes from Sceloporus undulatus, assembly GCF_019175285.1. Classification (NCBI taxonomy): domain Eukaryota; kingdom Metazoa; phylum Chordata; class Lepidosauria; order Squamata; family Phrynosomatidae; genus Sceloporus; species Sceloporus undulatus. The sequence continues at coordinate 155,875,294 of NC_056524.1, forward strand.
TGAAACAATCCTCAGTGTATACTGTAACAAGCAATCATCTCAAATAATAAAAACGTAAATGTTCAGGCTTGTTATTTCATTGTTGGTGAGAGGACCTGTGTAAGGATTCATGCTCAAAACAACACGCATGGCTCATGACTGAGGATTCAGCTTTTGTTTCCTGCCTGATTCTGGCTAAAGGAAGATGCTTCAGGTAGACCAAGCAAGGAATCCAATTGACCAAAGTGAAAAATGTATGAGTTCTATGAAAATTTTCTGGGTCCAGCTTGATCATGCTTCTGAACAACTAGGAGACTACCTACTCCTGCTGAGCAACAAATTACATTTGCCTTTCTGTGTGCTTCATTGCACAGGAACAGTTCCTGCCACTGTCACATGTAATATGCTTTCCTTGGGAATATTCATAACTGCCTAAATTTCCAAGAAGTCAGTACTGTTTCTGGGGTAGGTCAGAATCTGTTCAGGATATTTCTTTCTCACTGATAAGTGATATAATTATGCCAGATTCTCCTCTTCTAGTTAATGGTTCCATCCTCCCACCTTAGAAGTATGAACACTATTGAATCCAACAGCTTCTAGTCATCTTTCTGAAGGACAGTATTACCTGCACTATTCCTTTATCATTGGCTCCTTTATCACTTTGGTCCACATATAGTTGCAAATGTAGCAATACAGCTCTGTGAATCACATGCAGAACTTTGAAAAAGCCCCCCCAGGAATGAGAAAACACTAGCAAGTTCCCCTTATCAATGCACTGTAATAAGCAAACAAGACCAGACCTTTTCCCCAAATCACTTCTTGCCTAAGGAGCAGAGTGGAAGCTTTAAGAATATGAGAGCTATACTAAATCAGATCAGACACCTATGTAGTAAAGTCACTATACTTAGCATAGTGGATCAACCAATTGCCTGAGTGAAGTCAGCCAGCAAAACATGCATACAACTGCACCGTATAGCTTTTGTTACCATCAACTGATATACAGAGATATATCACATCTGATATATAGTAGAAGTAATATACATTCATATAGACAAGTAGCTACCAGTGGCCCCAAGTCCCTGGATTTATGTCATTCTCTTTCAGAACTATCCAAGTTGGCAATACTCACAACACTCTATGGCACTGCATTTCACATTTTCACATTGTGCTATGTGAAGACATGCTTCGCTTTCTATGTCCTGAATCTTCAACCATTCCAGTTCAATGGGATAGTCCCCATTTGTAGAAAAGCTGTACCTCGGCAACTGGTGGATTCTCCTTTCTTGGAGGTCTTTAAACAGAGGCTGGATGGCCATCTGTTGGGTATGCTTTGATTGAGAGTTCCTGCATGGCAGGGGGGGTTGGACTGGATGGCCCTTGTCTTTTCCAACGCTATAATTCTAAGAAAAAGGAGGTAATACACTGTCGTCATTTGTTTTATTCAAAGAGGTTGAAAGGCGTCATAATTTCACACATTCTGAATTCATGCTTTTATAATTGCAAACATATGGGAGAGCAGCTTATTTTTCTTCTGGAACTGATCACTATCTATCCCAGCCTTGGACTTGTTTACATGTTAAATGATTACAGCCTCTTTTTTGGATAGCACATCTTCACCACTGTGGCAAAAGCAAAGGAAGCTTTCTTTGAGAAAACAATACATTCAACTACCTCTCTCCTTCAGTCTGAGTTAAACAGCAGCATATCATCTAGTGATCTACCTTTTCATATCCTCGTCCCTGGAAGCAGAGAGTTCTATAAAGAGATAATACTTGTCAGCCAATAAACAAGCCCTTGTTGATGATAATGGGACACAAAAGCCAGAAATAATCACCAACTCATGCATGTCTCTTGCCATTACTTTTTTTTTAAAAAATCTACAACACTTCATTTATTGGAAAGCATAATTATTTTATAAGGAAATGCAAAAATAAAATGGCCACTGCAATTTCTTTTCAAGTCTGATGAATGTTCAAGAGGCTTGAAAAGATTGCTGTGGCAATTTTATACTTTGCATTTCATACAGTAATTATGTTTTCAGATAAGGCTATGCAGGTAAAAAAGTGGGTACAAATACAGGTCTGCTAGTATAGCATTTGTTTTTTAAAAAAATTATCCCCATAACCAGGGTGGTTTGTATTCAGTGTTCACCAAATTTCAATCCTCTCCCAACTGGAGGAGTGCTCCAACCATTTTGATACATCAGTAGCTATGTTACTCAGCGAGGTCCCATCTCAGGATGATGAGATAACCTTATTACGCAAATAGTGGTGCAAATTCTAAAGCTATTCAAGTATGTTTCCATTAAACGAGCAAATTACTTCATTTTGTCACACGTGACAATTTCCTACTGCTCTAGAGCCATTCACGGTGTATTTCTATGTGATGTTTAAACAAAGATTTTTGCTTAGTTTTCCTCCCCTACACACATAAAAATGATTTAAAATCAAAATCATTTACAGTCCTTTCAAAACCAGTCACTCCAGATATTCTGTGCTTAGCAGCCTAGTATGTAGGTCTCTCATAATGTCCAGCACCAAAATTAGATATAACTAGGAAAAAGGGAACGTAGGTGTGGCATTTGGAGCAAAGAATATGTTAACCATTCCCTGTAATGTTATGACTTTTTGGTAAACAGAAAATGTTTGCTGACTATCGGCTCATGTACCTGTTACCAGCCAAGCATTTAAATCTTTTAGATTCTGTTTGCAAATAGGGATTTTATTCCAGAAAACTACATGCATGGTTAGGTCTCCATGTCAGCTATGGAGAGAAGAGTTATACGCACATGCTGTTTGCATTTCACAAGAGGAATGACCTGCTGGTGCTCACTGATTGTCAATGGCCCCAGAAGCCATCCAGACCCTGAGACAAAGGTAGATATAAAGCAGGAGTACAGAAGCTGTAGCATCACAAGACCTTAGGTGCAGCTTGCTCCAGAGGTTCCTTGACCCCACACCCTTGTTTTATACAGATTATGTCTTTCGCCTTTTGCTGCTGATAACTATAATAATAATAATAATAATATTTATTTGTATACCGCCCTGTGGCGAACCAATCCGGGCGGTTGACAACAGTGATTATAACAGAGTAAAATATAAATTTAAAAACATTATAATCCCTCCCTCCTTATAAAAGTATTAAAAAATATGACAGATTAAAAACACAATATCAAAACATAAAATATAGTTAAAACAAACTAAAAACCCTGGTGTCCCTCTGGAGATCCTCAACCATCACTGAAGATGGGGCCACGAGAGGAAAGAGGGGATCAGGGAGGCCAGGCCGGGATGGTTAATCTGGAAAGGCCTGCCGGAAGAGATCCGATAACTGAGGACAAAGCCATGTTGGGGGCAGAGGAAAGCAACTTTTCTTTTCCCTCCACTGAAATTCTCATATAGGTCATTCTTTCCAGCTTGGGGAAAGGATGAAGAGAAGGCTCTTCACTTCCTCCCAGTGACAAAAGGGGGGATTCACTATCATGTATGCATGTGTGCACACATATGCATGTGTGCATGCCAGATTGTGGGAAGGTTACATTTTTGGATGACAACTCCCAGAATTCAGCAGGGGTGGTTGTGGAATTTGTCCAAGCTGGTGCACACACAGGGTAATAAGGGAACACCACACCAGAGGCACAGAAATTAAGCACCCACATTATAAAGCAGAATCAGTGTGATGTAAAATCATTAGAAGGATTTCTAAAACCACCTAGTCTAATCCACAGTAAGGGAAGGGTTGTGTATCCTATCAGTTCTCCCCTTCCCTATGGCTGTATGCCAGGTCTGGGCAAAGATGTTGGGCTGCGACTTCCATTGCCCTTAGTCAGCATAGCAAATGCTGAGAATGTCAGCCCAACAATGTCTAAAGAGCCACACTTTACATATCTCTGCTGTGTTAAAACATTATGTTCATGTTTATTTCATTAATTATATTGTGCTGTGGTTTGTTGGATTCTGTAATTGGTACAAGGCCCAGAGAAGCAGCAGTAAGAAAATGGCCAGGGTACAAGAGGCTGGACCTAGACAAAAATTGTATGAAGATAGCTGTGGCGTGGACCAGAATCTATGGAGGCTGGTGCAGGGCATGGCCCCAAAAGAGCAGTCACAGAGCAGAGGGTTGGGGTTAACAGCCAGGGAAATACAAATGGAAAGGAAGAAAGACGAAAGTGATAGAAAGACAACAGGATTGGATAGAGGCTGCAAGCAAGGAAAGGCTAGCATCTTAGGAGCAGAAACATGAAGGAGAGGTGCTGGAGCTGCTGTCATCTGGGTCTATGCCCTTGAGGGGAAGCAAGAGAAGAAGGAGCGACACCACATCCAGGAAAGTACGCTAGTTGCAAGACACAGGCAAGCATTTAGTCTGATCCATGAGTGTGAGACAACACTAAAAACATGCAGGCTTTATGTACAGCCCTGATGAGATGCAGAAATTCAAGCAAACTCATTATTATTTTTAGCAACATTCAAAGATGCGACACTGGTTTCTTCAAAAAGAGATGCGATAGAATACAGAACACTTTGACATAAAGTACTGCCCCTTTCACACCCCAAGGGCACACCAGCGGTACAACTTCAATTAAATTACCAGGGCATCTTACAAATAAAACCCAATAATTAAAATAGAAACAACAGCTAAACTAACAAGACCATAGAATGATGATGGCTTAAAACCACTGTGGTGATTAAAGGCTCAAAGAAAATCCAGTCAACCCCCCTGACCTGAGAAAGCATGCTGAAAGCAGAGTACCGCAACAAAGTAGGCTCTTTCCCCACTCACCACCTACCTCACTTTCAAGTGGCACAGGCACATGTCAGAAGGCTGCTGAAATCCTTCAAGTAATGTGATCCCAATCCAAACTGCAGGAAAACGGGAAGCTACGCTGTAGAAAAAAAGCTTTCCCAAGGAAGATTGATGCTAGGAAATGATTTACAAACTAGCTTTGTCTACTGGCTGGCTGCTCCTCATGCACCACTGAATTAATGTTCATGTTTATTACAGTCAGAGCCTTCCTTTCTTCTAATGAATTCAAGGTAGTGGGTTGGTCTCCTTCCCTCCAGTAGTTTCACACCCATTCTGTGAAGTAGGTCAGGCCAGGGGCATCACTAAAGGGGTTCAGGGAGTGCAGTCCACAGCAGGTGACAGTCTAAGTGTGTGTGAGGTGTGTGTGTGACACCACTGCCCCCCCAACACCTGCCTTTTGGCAGCAATGGGCTGTGGTGTTAGCCTGTGTCCCTTTAAAACACGGGATGATGTGAGTGGGGGTCAGACTCAGTGGGAAGAGAAAGAAGAGGTCCTAGGTGTTTTTTTAAAAATAAAAATTACACACACACACACATATGTATATATCGTATATACTCGACTATAAGTCGACTTCATGTATAAGTCGAGGACAAGATTTAGGGTCAAAATTATGGATTTTGCTATGACCCGTGGATAAGTCGATGGTAAAACCTAGGGGCATATAGCAAAAGATCTAAAGGATGAAGCAAAGCAAAACAATGTCAAAAACTTACAAAATTCTAGCAGACTTTGTGCTTAGTCTCAAAGCTGGATGGATGAGAGAGTGGAGGGGGCCAGTGCTTCCAAGACAGATTATACTCTTTTCACCATAGGATGAACTCTTTTAAATAAGAGTTAAGATACAGTACTTACATTGACCCATAGATAAGTCGACTCAGGTTTTTAGGTCAATTTTTGACCAAAATTTCTAGACTTATACATGAGTCTATACAGTGTGTGTGTGTGTGTGTGTGTGTGTGTATATATATCTTCAAAAAACATATCTTACTAAATTTTCCAAATTAACCAACATGTTAAATACATTTAACCACATGAAACTATGTACATGTAAATGCATTTATGCTGAGTGTACAATAATATAATTTAAAGGTATAATTTGAATTTGGCTGGTTGTTTATGTTGCAACTATTGCCACTGCATTCAGTGATACATGGGAATTACGATTTATGAGCAATAGTATAAGCTTCTTTTTTTAACCAAAGCTTCTGAATGGTGTGGTATGGGAGGAGGTCAATGGGAATGGGAGAGGTGACACCATGAGTTACGCCAGTGGCATCCCTGAGGTCGGTGTCACTTGATGCGAAGGGGCAAACTGCCTTGCCCTCACTGTCTTGTCTTCCCCCCTCCTGCCAGCCACAAACCCAGGCTGCTGCAGCCCCCATAAATGTCTTCGTGGTCTGGCATGGCTGCAACCATGTCAGACATTAAAGCAAGCCCCCCCCC
>NC_056524.1:155883103-155902103 GCF_019175285.1 Sceloporus undulatus
ATTTCCCCCCACGTTAATGGAAAGCACAACCTAGTAATAATGAAGCTGTATAAAGCAATTAATATGTTAAATTCCTACCTTAGCTCTCGGTGATTGGCTGACATCAGAGTAGTTCTCAGAATGCCAGAGAGTGTCCATAGGGAAAGCTGAAGGGACCTGAAAACACGCAAAAGGGGTTCCTGTGAGATGTCTCCACGCCTTCTTGAACTTTTTGGTGTAGTGCAATGCCAAGACTGAGGATGCCATCATAAAGCGTTAACCAATGCAGTTTTTTTGGTCCTGGAACAATTTGAAACCATTGGTGAACTGATGGATCTGACAGGTGGATCAAGCGACATGCCTTGAGCGGTGGCAAGTTGTGGTGGGTCAGGGAAAAGAACTTGCCTCAAACCAGAGGCCACTTTGTCCACTTGGGGAAATTGTCATCGCAGGACCCAATCACGTCACCAAAATATTGCAGAGGGACTTTCGGCTTGGCTGCGCACAGGGTGCCCTGGTGGCTCACCCGATAGGAAGACAAGTACTGCAAAAACGAGGGGCATTACAAAATAAAGCTAAAAAAAATTCATATAAATATGAAATTCATGCTTCTAGTTGTGCGTCGATGGGAGGACACTTTGCAATTCGGGCCTGGATATGAGGCTTAAATGTAGCGTGGGAATTTCATCCCTTGTGAGTGGTTCGAACGTTATTTCCATTCTGAGCTGAACCTTAAATTTATATTAGTTTGTTTGATGGCTTATTGGTCAGGTCCTCCATTTCCTCAAGTGGTCCTCATTGTTGAGCTCAATCTTACTCCTATGAGTGTTGGGGTTGAGCTGTTTAGGGTCACTTCCTCCATTTTTCTGTAGGTCCTCCAGTTTGACCCTGAATTTACATTCCTGTGTTTTGAGCTGTTATGTAGGTCACTTCTGCCATTCTCCCAGAAAGTCCTCCTTTTGTTAAGCCTAAATTTTACATTCTTGTGAGTGTTTTTAATCTTTTATTGGGTCATGTCCTCCATTCTCCTGGAACGTCCTCCATTATTGAGCCTGAATCTTACATCCCTGCGAGTGTCTGAGATGTTATCTGGTCACAGTCCTCCATTCTCCTCGAAGGCCCTCCATTTTTGACCCTGTATCTTACATTCTATTCATGTTTGAGCGGTTGATGTTGGGTCACATCCTCCAATTCTCCTCCAAGGCCTTCCTTCTCCTCAAAGGCACTGCATTTTGAGCGGACTCGTTACCATTGTATTGATGTTTTGAGCTGTTATTGGTCATATTCTCCATTCTCTTGAAGGCTTTCCATTTCTGAGCCTGAGTCTTAGTGTTTCAAGCTGTTATTGGATCACGTCCTGGCCCTCTCCTAGAGCCCTCCATTTTGAGTTCAATTTTACATTTCTGTGTTTTGAACAGTTATTGGGCCACGTCCTCCGTCTCCTCAAAAGCCCTCCATCATGAGCCTGAATCTTACATTCCTGTGAGTGTTTTGAGCTGTTATCTGGTCACGTCCTCCGTTTTCTTGAAGGCTTTCCATTCTGACCTGAACCTTACATTTATATTAGTGTTTTGAGGCTTTTGGGTCATGTCCTCCATTCTCCTCAAAGACCCTCCATTTGAGCCCCAAATCTTACATCCCTATGAGTGTTTTGAGCGGTTATTTGGTCATGCCCCATTCTCCTGGCACGGGCCCTCCATTTTAAGCCTGAATTTTACATTTACGATGGCGGTTTGAGCTATTATTGGGTCACGTTCCTCCATTCTCCTTGAAGGCCCTCCATATTGATGCCTGATTTTACATCCATGTGGAGTGTTTTGAGCTGTTATTGCATCACGTCCTCCTTCTCCTAGAAGGTCCTCCATTTCAAGCCTGAATTTAACATCTGTGTTCTGAGAGCTATTATTTAGTCACGCCTCCATGCTCTTGGAAGGCCTCCATTTGAGCCTGAATCTTACATCCATGTGAGCGTTTTGAGCTGTGTTCTGGGGTCATGTCCTTCATTCTCTCCATTTTGACCTGTACCTTACACTTTATTTTGGTTTAATCGAGCCTGTTAGTGGGTCAACGTCTCCATTCTCCTGGAAGGCCCTCCATTACTGAGCCTGAATCTTATATTCTTGGAAGCGTATCCTGAGCTGTTTTTGGTCATGGGTCCTCCATTTTTCTTGTAAGTCTCCATTTCTGACCCTGAATCTTACACTTATAGGGGTGTTTTGATCTGTTATTGGGTCACGTCCTCCCTTCTCCTGGAAGGCCCTCCATTACTGAGCTGGACCGTACATCCCTGCGAGTGTTTTGAGACTGTTCCTTGGCCATATGTTGCTCCATTCTCCAGGCAGGCCTCCATGTATAGGTCGAGGAGGGGCCTGGTCCTCCTTTGCAGCGGAGCAGAAGGCGGAGGAGGAGGCCCTGGCCCTGGCGCCTATCGCGTTAAGGAGGAGGAGGTCTGAAGGCCTCCCTCTTTGCTCCTTCCCTCGCTGCTTCTGCTCACAGAAAGTCCCCCTCCTTCTCCGAAGAGGAGGCAGCAGCAGCAGCAGCCAGCAGCAGGAGCCTCTGGCCGAGAAGAGAAGGAGGACCGGGCTTGCCTGAGGTGAGCGATGCCTTCCTGGGTGCCTGATGCCTTTTTCCTTCCTTCCTTACCTGGGGGCCGGCTCCGCCATTTTACCTTCCCTCCCTCCGGTGGCTGTCATTCCCTGGCGCCTTTCCCGTCAGGCTGCATCCACACTGGAGCAATAACAACCGGTTTGGCAGCGCTTAACTTGTTGCTGTCTTGGCTCAAGTGCTATGGAATTCTGGGAGTGGAGCAGGTGTTGGGGAAAAGAGAGGAGAGTGGAAGCCACAAGGCAAAGGAGAAAGGAAAAAAGAAACAATGGAAGGATAAAAGGTAAGGACTGGAAGGAAGGAAGGAAGAAGTCAGCAGACGAGACGGACTAAGGGGGGGAGTAGTTTGTCGGCTGAGGGGAAGCAGAAGGTGCGGAAAAATGCGAGAGAGGTAAGAGGCAAGGAAGCGGCGAAATATTAGTCGATTGATCAATGGCATGGGTGGATGAGGGGCGGAAGAGGCTTCATCGTAAAAGTGGGGACGAGCCCGAGGCTGTGTAATCTCCAATTGGAACGACACGCAGGCGGACTAAGATGCGGAGGAAGAGGAAAATGGGGCGACATGATCCTAATACGGCGTAGTATTCCTCCCATGGTCTTCTTCTAATCTTCTTAGTCCTCTTCCAAGTGTGACTCACCTATGGGCGAAGAAGAAGAGGCGGAGGAAGACGCTTCTGCCTCCCAGACTTCTTCCTCGTCTTCTCCGCTGGTGGCGCTGTTCGTAATCTTCAAATGTAAGCCCCATAATCTCTTTAGCGGCGGACTTATATTCTTCCACTTCCTCTTTTTTTCTCTCTGCTCTTACTTCATCTTCCTCCTCCTCCTTTATCTTCCTCCTCTTCTTCTTCCTCTTCCAATTTTTCCTCCTCTTTCTCCTCTTCTTCTTCTTCCTCCTCTTCTTCCTCCTCTACTTCTTTCTCTTCCTCCTCTTCCTGTTTTCTCCTCCTCTTCTTCCTCCCCTCCTTCTCTTCTTCCTCTTCTTCTTTTCCTCTTCTTTCTCTTCTTCCTCCCTCCATTTGTATCTTGTTGCATCTTTTCAAGCCTTTCTCCTTCAGGGACCCACATGCAGGAAGACTTGTGTCTTTCTGCCACTGAAGGTGGAAGGGGAAATGTCAGTGTGAGGCTGCCAAGCTGTGGATCTCTTGAGTGCAAACCAGCCACTATCAGCTTATGTACAGCCAGGCTGCCAGCCTTTTCCTCCTTCCATCCTTTCAGGTCCTCGAAGCTTGTGGAGTAGTCAGTTGCTGGCTGTCAGTACAGAGCCAGGAGCCAAGGCTGGCACTTGCTCCGAATAAATTGATTTGGAGTATGCAGGGAGGAAATTACTACAAACATGCACACTTCTGCAGTCATCTTTTTTTACTCCCCGTTTCTTATTATTCAGAACTCTTAAATCATTGTTGTGCCTCCCATCTCTGCTCTGGGTTGTTGCCAGCCTTTCTTCCCACAGGAAAATGTGTATGAAGCTACACTGTTCTCTTCCCCTGTATTCTGCAATTGCTAACCTAGCTCAGAATCATCTCTAATAGTTTCTGTATATAACTTAATGGTATGTTGGATGATATTATAGCTATGGTAGTCTGTAGAATCAGTGTATAGAGAGATCTTGTAGCACCTTTGAGACTAACTAAAGAAAGAAGTTGGCGGCATGAGCTTTCATTGAGTTAAGTCTACTTCCTCAGATGCATTTGGTGGAGTGGATCTGAGGAAGTAGACACTAGTCTACAAAAACTTATGCTGCCAACTTCTTTCTTTCAGTTAGTCTCAAAGGTTCTACAAGAGCTCTCTACTTAATGGTGTGTGTGTGTGTGTGTGTGTGTTGTCTCCCTGCCTATTTTACCTTTCTTGTCTATTTCTCTCCCATATCCGCATCTTTCTTTTTGGAAGAAATGTTCTACTTTGGTGAGCTTTCTTTCAGGCCTGGGCTTCTTCCTAGAGCAAGCTGCTTTAGATAGATGCAGCCTTGAAATCTGACACGATAAATAAATGGTACGTTGGACAGTATTTAGCCCTGAGATGCTTGTTTAGAAACACAGAACTTTGCAAGTGAAGAAGAAAGCAATGCATGTCCGTTTTCTTTCCTGGCATAAGACTTGATCACTCATTTATAGGGTGCCTTTTTAAAAAAGGACAAATAGGAAACCCAGTTCTCATTTGGATGCTGGTTTTCAAGTGTGACAGGTGAATCAAATGTGGTGCCTGAAATGCTGATATTTCACCTTTGCCATTAACTTTCTAATCCCTGGGAAAGATCAGAAGCCTTTTCACACTACACAGTTATAGCACGATGAATCTACTTTAACTGTCATGGCTGCTTCCTATGGAGTCCTGGGGTTTCTAGTTTTGTGAGGCACTAGTGCTCTCTTGCTGAGGATTTTAAGCATTCCTCCCTAAACCACAAATTCCATGATTTCATAGGATCCCATTTAAAGTGTAACCATAGCACTAAAACTCTGTAATGTGAAAAGGCCATGGGCCAGTCCCAATCTCTAGAATTTGGAGACAATAATACCTGGGATATTGGAAGCAGATACGGACAGGTTCAGACCATTAGCTTTGACAGCACTTCTTCCAGGTTTGGGATCAGGATTCTTTCCTAGACCTTCTTGGAGATCTTGGTATTGCCTGATTGTTTAACCTCCAATTACTAACCAGGCCCAGCTTCCAAAGCTATTTTCAAGGTGACATGGTACACTGTTGTTCTTCCATGCAAGGTTGAGCACTCCCAAAGCACTATATAATTGTTGATGTCCATAATAAACAATAGTATTGATTTAAAAGTTAGGATGGTGTGCAGTTATTACCCTCTGCTAAGGCTGTTGAATCTCATGGCAGTTTCTATGAATGGAAAGAGGGAGGAAGTGATCTGCCGCCTCTTGCACCAACTTCCTTAGGCCTGTTACAGACAGCCAAAATAAAGCTGCTTCGGGTCTCTTTGGAGGTATGCTGTTTAAATGATGCATGCATCCTAAGAATCTGGAAGCTGCACCAAAGCTGCCCTCCAGTGCTTAGGAATGGAGTGTGGCTTTGGCGCGACCTCTGGACTCTTAGGACCCATGCATCATTTAAATAGCATACCTCCAAAGAGACCCAAAGCAGCTTCATTTTGGCAGTCTGTAACAGGCCAGTTCTCTGGAAAAGATGTGGTGAGATTTAAGGAACTGCGTACGAGAAGCAAAATCAGCAAAAATTAAGAGCTTCTGGAAATACACAATTGTGTATAACCAGAAGCCTTTGCTCCTGTTGCGAGATACAAATGGCTGCAATATTATTGGTAGTGAATCCCTAATGTCAAAGTGGGTTGTATCAGTATGTGGCCTCCAGCAACCATTGGAGGGACACAAATTGTCCACTTGTAGCATGCTGATTTCCTGCTTTGCCAAGTCTCCAGGTTGCCTGCGATTCACATTATCACATTAAAATAAACTTAGAGATTATTTTATGTTAGCCCAATATGAATACCAATATTAGGTAAAAGTGGGCACCGAATGTAAGTTGTGGCATTTGGCTTAAATCTGCAACATGGATTAAAGTACTGTATTTTGTATTTTCCCCAAAAAACGTTATAAAAGTATATAGACCGCATACAGCAAATACATTGCTGCTTTAGTGTATAAAAGCTCAGCTTTGCAGCATTTGAAGCACAATGCCTTAGATTTTTGGAAAAAAAGAATGTGTTGTCAGATTTCATCAATTAAAGAAAACATGCACCTAAATAGTTACTACAGCAGAGTTGTCTGCTCTCAGAGGATAAATCTCTGTTCTGACTTAGACTTAATTTTTTGAAGAAAAACATAGAATTTTTACTACTACTACTACTATTTCTTGCTTGCGTCACCCCATGGATTGAAACAGGGAACATCTACAGTTTAATATACAGTGGGCTCTTGGTATCCGCTGGGGTTTATTTCCAGGACCCCCCCCCCCGTGGATACCAAAAACTGTGGCTGCTCAAGTCCTGTTAAATACAATGGCACTGTAAAATGGTATCCTGTATATAAAATGGCAAAATCAAGGTTTGCTTTTTGGGATTTTTGTATTTTAAAAGTATTTTCAAGCTATGAATGCTTGAATCTGTGGATTAAAAAAGTCCGTGGATAAAGAGGGCTGACTGTACAACACATATTGTGATGGCGAACCTATGGCACACGTGCCAGAGGTGGCACTCAGAGCCCTCTCTGTGGGCACACATGCTATCGCCCTAGCACAGAGTTTGCCAGAGTTTCTTACTAGAAAGCCAGAGGGACGTGGCACTTTGCAATAAATAAGTGGGGTCCGGGTTGCAGTTTGGGCACTCGGTCTATAAAAGGTTCTCCATCACTGACATGTAACATCAATTAAAAACACATGAACCATTTAAAACACATAGTATAAGTTTAAAAGAATGTATAAGAACAATGCATAGTTAAATAACCAGTCCATAATTTAAAATTCATAGTTAAAAACCACAATTTTAAAAAATTGCATGGAAAAGATATGAATGCTGGTAACATCTAAATCATGTTCAACTCAAGTATTTGGCCATTTAATGAGAGCCAAAATCTTGGTAATCTTGCTTTCATACAGTGACACTGTTGCACTGGTAGAAGTTGGAATGAAGGTACCAAGTGCTGGTTGCACATGTCCTTAATTATGCTTGTCCTTAATTATGATTATTGATTTGTGTATTCTTTTCTTGACTATAAATTACAATAGACACTTAGTATCTGCAGGGTTTCTATTCTAGACCCCCCCAGAGGATGAAAAAGACCACAGAACCTCAAGTCCCACAGTTTTCAATGGCAGCATGTGTGCATGCAGCTGCTCTGCTACTGCTACATGCATGTGCAAGCCATTAGGGGCAATCGGGCTTGCCGTCCCCAGATGCTAAAAGCCTACAGTTGGGGAGGGTGGGCTGTATAAGCAAATTTAAAGACAGGGTTGTTGGTCCATTAAAAGAAGACCCTCCATTTTTTAGACCCTTAGAAATACTATAAGAATCAATATTTTAAATATGATATTTTTATATTTGATTTGATTAGTAACACAGGTATGGTAGCTGCTTACATCACACCTGTCTTCAGTGGCGAGTAGGTTAATGTCAGTAGTTTTGTGTATTAGATGTAAAAGTTGGAAAACTTCATTACGGACACAGTAAGCACAGTATAGCAAGTAAAATACTGTACGCACTTTTCTGGATTGATACACACAGAGTATTTTACATTGTGCTTAAGAGATGCAGTGAGTATTTCAATAACTCTGTGCATGTAAATACTGAAAACGTTTAATACATTTAATGTAAAGCATTATTAGCTTTATATCTTTGCAACTGAGAAGTATTAATTATGGAAGCATTTCTAGTTTTCATAATGTGCTCATTATCAAGATTCAAAGCAGAATGTATCTACTTCACCCAAGCAAACAAACAAAAAAACTTTACTGCTGAAGTAGTGCAGGCAGCATTTTGGCAGAGGATCTAACCAGGCAAAAAGAAAACACACCTATATTTCCCACAACATCCACAAATGTCTCTGTTGGAAGCTTCACTTTTATGCTGTATCTGCACTAGTAGACACATGCTAGATGGATTAGTTAAAGATACACATGCCAGATGGATTAGTTAAATATAATAAGGAAATTACAATGTCGGCTAGGTAAATCTAGAGTAACTTTACAATGTTGACTGCCTAACTCCAGAGTAACTTAACAGTTCTTAACACAAACCCTATGGAAAATTATTTTTGGATTGATTTGTCATACATTCACCGTTGCAGTTAATGGCATTGCTTTAAAGTAGTTCAGAAGTGCTGTCTGTTTCTTTGCCACTTAATGGTATTCCAGGCCTATCTCTAAGATTTGCAGATTTTCTTGGTGCCCTTTGAATTCATGTCATAATATCTGAAGGAGCTGCTGTTTTAGATATGATCACTCCAGGATAAAGTGGCACTGCAGATGTTGTATATTGTGCTGTCTTCACTTTCACAGTATGTTCAGTCATGGCTTTGGGCACAGATAATGGTTAAGTTAAACTCTTCTTGATATCTGGTGTCATTTTTTGTTAAATTCAGCTTGACTGCTTGGTTTTAGGAGTAACCATTAGTGCCTTGGTTTAATGAGACATCTGCTATTGTATATCTACACAAATCAGATAGACAGTATATTCTTTGCTTGTTTCAGAAACAACATGCATTTTGGAAAATGGTCCTTATTGACACAAGAAAATTAAAAGTTCAGTTCATCTGCAATTTGATTTCCTCTTTCACGCCAGTATAGGTGCCTCTCTTAACTGAGTAGTGGGGTAGTCGCTTCAGTAGATGGCAATAAAATGTCCTCAACACTAGGCACTGATGCTTTTCTCCCACATCTCAGCTGACTGTGGGTAGCCCTCAGCCGAGGGAGATGTGTTAAAGGATGAGGGATGCTGAAAACATCATTTACCCAACAGCTATTTATCTGACAAACATGCAAGCTGCCCTACTGCACTAAGCTCCTGATTGAAATGCTCTGAAACAATAAAATGCAATCTGAAGATAAATAGAAAAATGATAGATTGAGGGCAGAGGATAGAATCTATATGAAAACATATACAGTACACATAAAATCAGCTAATGAACACCTATGGGCCTCTATGTGCCCATTTGGAAAACATCATGCTGTACATTCATACTGAAGAATGGATGATCGTCTCAGCATTTTTCTGGCCAAATAATAAAGTTTTTGACTGGTGTTGGATAACAGTGGGAATGCCCTTGCTCCATTTGTCATCCTGTTGACATCCACTGCCAATGAAACCCAGAGAGGGGGAAGTAGACAGAACAAGCAGGCTCTTGAAGCATTCGTTCATACTGCCATGGCCCAAACTGTTCCTGAGCAAAGTTGTGGGTTGTATAGTTATTATTAAGGTACTATAAATGCATCCTGACTGCTTATAAAATGCTGAAGGGCATGTGTTCTGTCTTGTTATGGTATTAATAGAGTACTAGTAGAATAACTTTGTTTGGGCACTATTTGGGCACTGTTCCACTGTTTGGGCATCAAAGATTTCTGTCATTGTTCTGGATGTTAAATAAACCTGTAAGCTAGTTGACATCGACAGGGGAATAAAATAGAGACATCTTCCTAGACTTAATTCATTTTGCAGAGAAATATGTATTTTCCCCCAATTGCATAGGGAGTGAAAACTCTTTTTAAAAATTGTGACAGGGTGATGTTTTCCAAACAGACATTTTTTTTTTCTAGGAGCAGAAAATGAGTCTTGTTTTTTTCTGGGACGAATTCGGACATGCAACCTTTCCCACTTGATTTTACTGGTTGTGCAAATGGCTGTTTTGGAACAGGCAAAGTGGTGTTTTCCAAATCCTAGAGCTTCTTGGTTACTTCCAAACTTTGGAACGATCTCCCTGGGGAGGCTAAGATAGCTCTCTCCTGCTGCCAGCAGGTGAAAAAACCTTTCTGTTCAAAGAAGCTTTTTTGACTGCAACAGTTTTTCCTGGTGTGTTGTCCTATGGATTTTTATCTTTTGCCTTTTAATATTTTTGTTTTAAATGGTATTAATTCTGTAGGTAGTACAGTCATGTTTTAACAAGAATATTTTGTTATGTTTACAAGTGTTTTAACTTTGTTTTTAAAAATTAGGTGATTGTATGTATGTGAATTTTTGTAAGCCACCTTCCCAGTTTTGGAAGGAAAGGGAGGATAAGTTTTGCTTCTCCAAAAGTTGAAACACAAGTTTTTCTTTAGATCTGGCACACATTGTTCTGTTGCCAAATTGTGCCATTTAGATTGTTGTAAGAATGGGAACTCCACTTTCTTAGGGGGAGCCTACCTTCTTGTGCTTCTCTGAGCCTTTTCTCTTGGGATGCCACCTCCTAAAAGCAAGTAATTTGACTACATCTCTACTTTGAGCATGACTTGTTCAATTGCATTAGGTGCAGAGATGCAACACTCTCGGAGAGTGGTGGAGTCTCCTTCTTTGGAGAAGGCCAGATGGCCATTTGTTGGGCATGAGTTCCTACTTGGCAGGGGGTTGGACTGGATGATCCTTGTGGCCTCTTCCAACTCTATGATTCTATGATTCTGTTCAATCCCAGTGGTGTTTGTTTTATGTGAGTCCAAGTAGATTGATAATGTTAACTGTTGAAGAAACAAGCAGATACAGTACATAGCTAGAGTATGTATATGGAGAGTTGGATAAAAACAGAACAAAGTGTTAGGGAATGTGAACCGAAAAACAGTGAGTGCCTAAAGTGGGGGAGAAGATGGACACGAGATCATATAATTTCAAATTAGTGTAGCCTATGGTCTGTTTACTACATCTGCATTACAAGCACATAAACTATTTGCTAATAAGCTTCAACTATTAAATTCTCAATTTGAAATTGTACCGTTATCAGCCACAACCATGAAAAGAACAGTTACTATTTATGAAATCAAAACCATGAAGGAATGTCTCAAAAAGTTTCTTGTATGATTACAGCCAGGGCAGGACTGCCATGACTCACATGATTTACTTGCTTACAGCATGTAGTGAAGGAATGAGGAACATCAAGATTGGATTTTGTTTATGGGTGCTTTAAGGACTCGTGAATTCGTTGGGTCATGTAACTCAGTTCCAAAACACACTGCAGAAATAATCCAGGGTGAGACGGCTTTAACTGCCCTTACTCAGTGCTAGGGAATCCTGGGAATTGTAGTTTCTTGTGGCACCAGAGTTTTCTGACAGAGGAGACTCAATCTCTCACAAAACTACAGTTCCCAGAATTCCTTAGCATTGAGCCAGGGCAGCTAAAGCAGTCTCAAATTGGATGATTTCTGCAGTGTCTTTTGGACCTCAGTTACAATAACTGTTTGCAGTACCTATCTAATCCTACCCTGTGTAGATGAAAAGGAAGTCTTCCCACTCACTTACAATCACTGTCTCCAGCTGTATTGCCTTGTTACCTACCTAAAAATGAAATCTTTAGTGTGGTTTTGTTTGTGACATTTGAAAAGGGGAGTTGCAATGTTGTCTCTGTTCTCAAAGTTAGTAAGTACAGTGGAAGAACTGACTGGATGTTTTGCCTCTCGGTGAGTCATGTCATGAACTGTTTGGATAGGGGGAAAACAATTGCTAACAGGTCCCCATTTGACAGAATATATTGTAAAGAGCTGACAGTGTTGTGGAAGGTAAATGGATTGATGCAGTAGGAATTCATTGAGAGAAATCTATGTTTTTCAATCAAGCACAGCATAGGGCTGAAGAGCTGTTCCTAAACTGGAAAAAAGGTGATGGGCACATAGGAAATTTATTTTCAACATTGGCAAAACTAACTTACTGCAATTGCCATGGAAGATTTGTTTCACTTTCCATGTACTATGCAAAGGTAGCATGTATGTATATTCTGGCTTTTAATATACGGAATCTGTTCTTGCACCACTCCAGACTCACCCTCTTCTGGATACACAAAGAGAAAATGCACTGCAATAGTGCGAGAGAGAAACAGTAGAGCTGCTTTCCACTACCCTCTCTTACCCTTATTTCCCACCCTACTGAGCATGTTACCCACAAAGATGTAAGGCTGTAACTACCTTTTCTGGTGTTTTGTAAATATCACAGCCTCTCCAGCAATGTGATATCAAAGTACAGTATAGTTGGATCATGGGGATATCACTTACAGGCACGGGAAAGGGTCCCTTCTTTCCTTGTTTAAAGAAGTATTTCTGCAAATGTGGAAAAGTAAAGCATTACCCTCTAGGTGCCCTGTCTTTTTTCTTTGGAGTCCTGAGACATGGTTTAGAAAGGAAAGAGGGAAGGTGGAGTAGGTCAGGGTTGGTACATTGGTTTCCAGCTAGTCAAGGTAATTTTTTAAAGATCTGTTTAAAAAAAGAAACAGGAAGTGTTAGAGAGCCTTGACAGCCCAAAGGAGATAAGTGCCTTTGATGCTATGCCATCTCATTATAGTGCAGATATGGAAAAGTTTTGTTTGGGTTTTCTTTTCCATTGTTTAATATAATCTCCGTATAAACTGCCATTGCTGCTGGTGCAGTGGAATTCTGATGAAAAATAAAAGGCCACAGAATTCAGAAGGACTCTTTGTATTGGCTGCAAAAGATTTTAGGTTTGTCTTCTTAGGTTTGGCTGAATTGAGATGTTAGACTGTGACACACAATAGCTATCCATCAAAGGTCCTCTTGAAACAAAGAGATGCTAAATGTCTGGTAGCTTATTGTGTGAGACCAGCAGTATTTACAGATAAAGCAACAGCTTGGCCTTTTGCCATGTGACATTGCAAAACATCTGGTGGATACGTATGGTTTCAAGCCTGTAGCTTCCTTTAGAAAAATAATATAATTAAAAAGCTTTTGTAGTTGGCCCTGAAAGCATCGTGAAGGCAAATATTTTTGTAAATTGATTATCAGTATTTGCTTACAACAAAGCATTTTACTTAGTCCGTTCATATCCAGAGCCTGGCTTAGCAGAAGCTGTTACATTGCAAATCACATCAGGGCTCACCACTGGACTGTGTTGCCTAGGGCGGCTGATGGGTGTTTTTTATGCCAACAGCATTTGGAGGGCAATAAGTTTCCCATGCTTGTCTTAGATGGAAAAATCAAAGAAAACTGTGGAAATAGAATTTCTCACATCAAAGTAAAATTACTGACATTTTTTTACAACTGAGTTAGGCCTGTTACAGACTGCCAAAATAAAGCTGCTTTGGGTCTCTTTGGAGGTATGCTATT
Organism: Sceloporus undulatus; assembly: GCF_019175285.1. Lineage (NCBI taxonomy): Eukaryota > Metazoa > Chordata > Lepidosauria > Squamata > Phrynosomatidae > Sceloporus > Sceloporus undulatus. The sequence continues at coordinate 155,896,385 of NC_056524.1, forward strand.
TAAATGATGCATGCATCCTAAGAATCTGGAAGCTGCACCAAAAGTTGCATACTGGTGCTTAGGAATGGAGTGTGGCTTTGGTGCGACCTCCGGACTCTTAGGACCCATGCATTATTTAAATAGCATATCTCCAAAGAAACCCAAAGCAGCTTTATTTTGGCAGTCTGTAACAGGCCATAGATAACCACAGACCCTTTCAGCCAAAAGTTCATTTTGTAGCCTGCAGCTGCTACTCCTCCTCAAGAGCCCTGGGACAATTGGGGAAATAAAATGCACATCTTTCTCTAAAGAATGGGTGTAGTTAGGTTTATTTTGATAGAAATGTTGGCCAACTGTCATAAATTTTGACTGGCTTCTCTTGCTTAGGAGCACAGCCTTCCTGAAGTTGTTAGACTGCACCTTCCATCACTCATGGTTGGCATAGGCAATGGTGAGAGATGGTGGGAGCTGCAGGTAAGCAGCCTCTGAAGGGTGGCATGTCCTCCCTTCTTGCCTTAAAGTATTCATTTAAAGAGGGTGGGGTTTTGTGTCTGTGCGGAAGAGAAGAGGTTCAGGGGTAGTCTTAGTCATATATAACTGGCTTTTGGGGGGAGTCTTGCATTTTATAGAAGTGGCACTTAACACAATTTACAACAATCTGTCAGTACATGCTGTGTAGCAGAATGGGACTTTTGGGAACTAACTCAGGTAAATTATTCTACTTATTTCCAGAGCTTTATAAAAAAATTCTTATGGACTTCTCAAAATTCCTGACCATGTTTTCCAAGTTCTGCTTATTTTTGTCCTTATGCTTCCCCTTTCTGTTACAAAGAAGAATACTTGACTCATTTCTTCCTGTCACTGAAATAAAGACTAGTTAAAACTTGATGCAAAAGATGAATTGCGCTATTAAGGACTAGCCAGTCAACTGTTGTCAAGTAATAATGGTAAAGCATTATCTCTGTTAGAACAAAAACCATACTTTCATCAAATTGGATATGTATAGGAATGAGTCTGGTCCAAACTACCGAAACCACAGAACATGGAAACTACATCTTAATCTATAAATTGTGAAGTGTACATACAAGTTTTCTTAAACTGCTGACAATGCTGATTGTTTTATTTAAAACAAAAGTTGTTGGTTAGTCTAAATTTAAGTGATGCTACATTGACATCTGTAGGAAGACTACTGATAAACTAAACTGGGTCTTGGAAATCAAGTGGGCGATCTTTGTACTGACAATCTCATCTTAAATTAATTGCAACATATTCTTTGGGGAAAATCCCAGTTGCCTTGGAAATAGAGACCTGAACATAATTGTATATTGTTCCTCTGTGAGTGTGCAGTGCTCCTGATTTGTATAGTAATTATGATCCTACACATTGTGAAGACTAGTAATTATGATCCTACATATTATCAGCCATGTATGAGCTCTTGTTTGCCTTTGAAAGCTTCAGATAGCTTTTTAGAACTTTCATTAAATCTTTTGCTGAACTACTTCTCAAACACAGAAGCCTACATCCAAGTGTTAGTCATAGAATCATAGAATCATAGAGCTGGAAGAGACCGCAAGGGCCATCCAGTCCAACCCCCTGCCATGCAGGAAATCCAGATCAAAGCATCCCCGACAGATGGCCATCCAGCCTCCGTTTGAAGACCTCCAAGGAGGGAGACTCCACTACACTCCTAGGAAGTGTGTTCCACTATCGAACAGCCCTTACTGTCAGGAAGTTCCTCCTAATGTTGAGGTGGAATCTCTTTTCCTGCAGCTTGTCCCTGCTAGAATAGACTTCTTGGGTCCATGGAGCATCTCTAAGACTTGACAATTTCCCAATTGACTGAGTGGCTCTACTGTAGATGGGACTAAGTTGGATTTAGGCCAGAATCATTTCACCCTCAGGAGTGAACTCCATGAAGCTTTCAGGCTAGCAATGGCATTTTTGAAGAAGGAGCACATTCCTTTAATGATTTTTCAAAGAATGGGTGTTTTCATTTTAAAGAAGTAAATTTTTAAATATTTCTCACAGTTAGGGAATAGGACTAGATTTAAATGAGAAACTGGTTGCAGCCAAAGCATTCAGTTGTTCAGCACTCTGTACACTGTGCAGAGACATGTTAATACAGTAGTATAGTAGGATAAATACTCAAGGTTATTTTAAACATAGGCTTTCCACATAGCTGCTTTTGCACTTACAGGGTATTTCTTTCAACAGCATCAGCATGCAAGAGTGAACTTTTCTGGAGGCCACAGATGCTGATTTCATTTGAGTTTCATATTGAGAATAGATTTGGAAAAAATGCTTTTAGAAGGGAATTACAGTATTCATTAGCTGTAGTCTGAGGTTTGCTAGCTTCATTATAATTGAATATGGTAGCCTCAGTAATCATAGTACAATAGTGTCTGGGTTTGGGGTAATAACGAGAATCTTCTCAGCCTTTTCTCTGCACTTTGTCTTTCCAGTTTTTAAAACCTCTTTTGTATTTTGGAAGAGTCTTCTTCAGTGAAGGCTTATGTCCCAATAAATAGTTAGCGTTGACAGACATGTGTCATTTAAACACTTTAGAGTGACAGACAATTAGTGTGTATATGTATGAGTGTGTGTATTTGAGGCCACTCATTTTTCCAGAAGCTTCAGTGGCAGAAAGTGACAGAGGTATTTTTAGTTTTCCCAGAATGCATGTGGGAGAGAAGTGATATGAAATATGTATGAGGGATTATTTGCTTATGTTCCTTTCAAGTAAGACTGAGTAAATGTTTTACCATACTGTAACTAAATACCCTTAAGGCACCAAATCCTTTCTGATCTTGGAAGCTAAGCAGGGTCAACTGTGGTTAGCACTTGGATGGGAGACTGCCTATGAAAATTAGGTGCTGCAAGAAACATTTGGAGTAGCCATGTTGCCTGTACAGCAAAATGAAACAAAATCGACAGAGGAGTAATAGCTTTACTGGTCAACCAAAATGCACAAAACACATCAATGACGCTTTTGAAGCTCTACCGGCTTCTTCATTAGGCCTACACACACACACACACACACACACACACACACACACATGTCTATACATATGACAAGAAAAAAAGTGATGGTCTTTGAGACACAGGCCTACCTTGTGTATTGGATGTTATTTCTGTTCATTTGGTTTGGAGAGATCTCAAATGCACACAGAGATCAGTCACCTCTTGACCATGGGAAACAAAGGAAGGTAAAATTTAAATTCATTTAGCAGGTGTTCTAGACTGAGCTCTAGGTTCTCAAAGGAAGAAACTGGCAAAACCATTTTGAATGTTTCTTGAGCCAGCATGGCACAGTAGTTTCAGTGTTGCACTATGACTCTGGAGACTAGGGTTTGAGTCCCTGCTCAGCCATGAAACTCACTGGGTGACTTTGAGCAAGCCACATGCTCTCAGGGCAAGGCAATGGCAAACCACCTCTGAACAAATCTTGTCAACAAAATGTCATGAAATGCCTTAGGGTTGCTATAAGTTGGAAATGACTTAAACACATGTACTGTACATATGTATATTAAAACTTGCTTCAGTTACTGGAAGCTAAATAATGTTGTTTTCGTATTCAGTCTGGCCTTTGAGCTGCCAGTTGGCCATCTTCATTAAAAATAGAGATGCAGTCTTGTCTTTCCCCCAAACATTCAGCTTGTTAGACCATGGCTGCCTGCCTTATTGTTTGGAAAAAGACAGGATTGGCTTCTTAATGTGTTTGGGCATTGTGGTGATTTGTTAAACAGTACTGTGATTCCTTATAGCTCTTCTTACTAAAAGTTAAGAAGATGAGCGCTGTCCTCAAAAGGATGTTCTGTCATGGTCAAGAAAGGGAATTAATGCTGTGAGGATTCTGCCCCCCACTTGCCTCCAGGATAAATGGATGGTTCTATGACTGTTGCCATTGTTGGTCTAATCTCTTCTTGAAGCTATAAACAGACTGAGCTTTGTTGTTCCGGTTTGCCTTACTCAAGTATAGCTAATTGCAGCTAGTAACAAGGAAGCAAAGTTTAATGCCTACATGAATGTCTTTTTCAATGTATTTGTTGCAGAACTTTTGAATCAACTTCCTCTGCAGAATTTGGAATGGGCTCTTGAAAACATTGTACATGAAAACCTGATTTTGCTAAACGGCAGATTAAAACCAAGCTATTTTGCCTGTTCTTCCCCAACAATTGTGGGAAAGATACTAAACGATCATAGAGATTTGAGAACTGGGGGTTTGTCTCGTCCCTTTGTCCTAGTGTAGCATTTGTAGTTGTCCTTTCTTTCTTGCATTGTTAGTGATTGAATCATTTACCAAAAGCCAGACAGACTTGTCTGTTTATAAATCATGTCTACATGCATGAGACTTTGGTTAATTAAATATTCTTAGTTTGGCTAGATTGTCAGCCTGGTAATACCCCCCCCCCAATTTTGCATGAACATTTTGTTGTTTTTGTAGATTTATAAAGTAGATGGAATCTCATTCCCATAAATACGCTCTCTGCCCAGCAAAGGCAGGTCAAATAAAAAGTTAGCACTTTATCTTTGATGGGCCTTTGCAGATAGGATCCCACAGTTTTAAAGCCAGTACAGTACTGCTAATACAGCTCCACTTATACTTTACATGCAGATAGTCTCTTAAAGGCTCTGATGAGACCTTCAAGAACAACTAGTTTGTAGTTCTTTTAAACAGCATGATATACCTGAAAGTCTATGCAAATACCAAAGAATATCGGGTGTTGTATGATTTCAGGCTCACCGTCCTACCCAAATCAGGAGTTAATGGTTGTGTTGCAAGGGCAGTCCATTGTAGAGCTATACAGAATTGTCAGCTCTTTTAGTTTTGAAGTTGTGTTGAAGAATGGAAAGCTTGCTAAGGCGCTGACAGTCCTTTTGAGTCCATAATGAAAGGCCACTAATGCAGCTTCTAGGCCCTTAGCCTGTTTTGCAGTCCTGTATATTTCTTCTCATTTCTGGTGACCAACATTTTATTTCCTTCCATGCTCCTGCCTTGGCTATCAGTGGTCTTCTGAGCGCATGGGTTGTTGAATGATACTTTCCAATTAGCTGTAGGTTTATATGGGACAGTCTTTGAAAAGTGATCAAAAACTTCATTCAGTCCAAGGATCTGCAGTCAGATTGTTAGCCTGGTCTGGCTACAGAGTACACAAAGCTCCCTTGTAGCAACAACTCCAAGTCTGATGGTCTATTTCTGGGCACAATTCAAAGTACTGGTTATGACCCATAAAGCCTTGTATGGCTTGAATCCAGGCTACCAGAAGGTCAGTTTCTTCCTGTATGAGATGTTCAGGAGAGGCCCTTACTTCAGTACCTTCACATCCTTAGGCTATTTGGTATTAACAAAGGAGAGTGCCTTCTTGGTTACAGCACTGTTAATTTGTATCTTTTGCCTTTTAGTGTGTTTTAAAATGTTTTAATTTTGTAGATTGTTTAGTTGTATTTTTAAAATATTTTTTTATATTTTTACTGATGTTTTTGTATGTATTTTAATCTATATTAATTTTTGTAAGATATCTCAAGTCCCAGAATGGGATAAAAGGTGGATATGAATGAATGGATTAACAACAACAATGGGGGGGATTCTTTTCAATCCTCCAACAAGATGATAGGCATCCCCAAAATTAATAATGCTAGTCACATTTCCTGTCCTCTTTTCTTCTACAACTGGAACACTCACTTCATATACGCCTAACAAACACACAGCCTGGCTAAATTTTAAATCCTTCTTAAATTT
>NC_056524.1:155902113-155940441 GCF_019175285.1 Sceloporus undulatus
GATTCGTTGTTACCGTTCTACCAGAGTTACAGATTATTTTAGTACCTTATTCAACAAATGATAGATAATCCTCAGAGTGATAGAAAATATAATTGGAAGTAGAAGCTGAAGTCACCAAGTGGCTGTACAGATGGTTGGCATGTAGCCCCCCCTTTATTGGCCGGATTGGGGCTCCGGCAACCACATGCTGGCAGCCCGATCTGGCCTCCAGAGAGCGCAAAAAGGACCCACAAAACGCAGGTCCTTTTTGCGCTTTCCAAGGGATGTCATAGCTACAGCGGTTTGGCTTTATGATGCCCCTCCAGCACTGCAGTGCTGGAGTCACAGTGCTGGAGTCACATACAGATACAGTGCTGGAGTCACACATTATGGCACGCGCCATGTAGACCAGCGCACACCAAAATGGCGCCTGGGACTAGAGCATCCAGCATGCTGACGCTGCACCCTGGCTTTGCCCACAGGTCGGCACAAAGTGCCGGTTGGTATAGGCTCTAACTTCCTAATACATTTACTATTTTTAAGAAAACTGTTTATTGCTTTCCAGAAATGACAAAACTGTACAAGGAAAAAGTCTGACAGTCTAGTTATAAGGTTGAAGAAGCTGGTTTTTATTAGTCTTTTGGATGTGTCTGTTTCAGATATTTCTATAAAAAAGGAGATCACTGATGTGTAACCCAGTAGAAAGAACTGTAGCTTTACAACCCTCCCCAGTCCTGGATCAGGACAAAAAATAAAATTAGTCATTCATCATGTCTACATTTTTAGGATATTAAAGCTTGCAGTATGTGCTTTCCAGATGTCTAGTTGCTTTGTAGTACTAACCCAAGTATACTTTTCATTTAATTTTAGGGTCTACCTTAATTTTGCTGACTCAGATCACAGATTTCCAGGAAGCGTGAGAAAGAAACACAAATGTCAGAGGAGAATATCATGGAGACTGCCCAATGAAAACAACTGTTGTTGATTTATAGATGGCTTTTGTGGGCTGTATAGATGGATGTGAGTTTAAAAAAAATGTTTCTGTGTCTATAAAAGCACCTCAAAATTGAGAACTTAATTTTCATTTTATACTTCTCAGAATTTGATGAAATTTCAGGTGGTTGACTCTGAAGAACAAAAGCACAATGAATCATTTGCAACTTCTATGATTAGACAGTTCATCATGAATATAATGAGCCCCATTCCTGACAGGCTATTAGTCTGTAATTGGTTGCAATAATGGAAGTGGCAATAATGCTAGGGGTTGGCATTGAGCAAGACAGTATTTGTTGGAATATGACAACTGCTGAAAGAAACCGCTCCCCATTACACAACTGGATGTAATGAAGAAAATTGCTTTGATTAAAACTATGGCTCCTTTCAGATAATGCTAATGACCAGGAGTTTCAAATGGAATACAATTAAAGCACTCTAAGAATGCCCAGAAGAGGCTTAATGTTTCAAGCCAGGACTCGATGGCTGTTGGTTGGACTTGCTTTACTGTTGAGTTTGTTGCTGATCATGTACCTTCTTGAATGTGCACCACAAACAGATAGTAATGGATCGCTTCCTGGCGTTGTAGGGGAGAATTTTGGAAAGGAACATTATCAAGCTCTTTTGCAGGAACAAGAAGAGCACTACCAAACTAGGGCTATGAGCCTCAAACGCCAAATTGCCCAGTTAAAGCAGGAGCTTCAGGAAATGAGTGATAAGTTGAAATTGTTACAGGAAAAGAAAAGCCCAAGGGTCAACAGCATGGGCTACCAAGGCACCAAAGAACAAGCACCCAATGATCTCCTAGAATATCTGCATTCTCAAATAGACAAAGCTGAAGTAAGCATGGGGGTCAAATTGCCTAGTGAATATGGAGTCATACCTTTTGAAAGCTTTACCTCCATGAAGGTGTTCCAGCTGGAGATGGGGCTTACACGCCACCCAGAGGAGAAGCCTGTTAGGAAAGATAAACGGGATGAGTTGGTAGAAGTAATTGAGGCTGGCCTGGAGGTAATCAATAATCCAGATGAAGAAGATGGTCAAGATGAAGATGATGCGATCGGGGAACGACAGCTTTACACGGAAAATGATTTCATAGAAGGTACTTCATCAGTTTGACATTCTTGTTTGTGTTAAGTTATTCTAAACAAAACAAAGTTGCAGGATTATGGATCATTAGCTAATTTGTTTTCCTTTTATTTAAAAAGTGAATTTATTAAAAACTAAAACATTTTTAAAAACTAGTTTGTCAAATGAAAGTGTTTGAAATTAATTAGGCTTGGGTTAGAGGTCTGACTGAGTGGTGAAACAAAATTTTAGAGATGGGACCATGGAATCACAAGAACCACTTTCTTTTTGTTTGTGAATTTTTATTTTTTGTCCTGGGTATGTGCCATCCTGGTCCTCCCAGTGAGTTTATGAGCAGGATTAGTTTCATTTCAATCCATGTAACAGTAACATCATTGGGAAAACTTACGTCTTCTTATCCCCGATAGTAATCTTAAAAACTACACAAACATTGAAGATACACAAATTTCCAATGACCATATCACATGCACCGCAACCATCTAACACGCAACAACCCCTCCCCTTATATCCTTATTATTGATAGCATTACCTGCTGTTCTTTCTAGGTTACATCTTCTAGATCACCTCACTGTATTCCTCTTTCTTTTGAATGTTGTCCTTCTCTAATCCTTCTTTGATTCTATCCTCTTCCCCCTCTTGTCCTTACTTTCTCTCCTCTTCTCCACTTCCTTTCACTTCTACATACCTCTTATCCCCAATCCACGTTTGTTTTACCCTCTGTCTACATACTTCACCTCTAACCAGCCTTCCTTCCATCGCTTCCATCTCTTATCCCTTCGTAATGCTATCAGTAATCCTCTCTTGTTAAAATTAACAAATTGACAATACAAAAGTTTAAATCCTGAAACATATCTCAGGTTTCCGCTTTATCTTAATTTTAATCTGCAGTATTTTCTCTATTTGGTTACAGATTTGAACCCAATATTTTCTTGCTTTTACACAACTCCACCAGGTGTGGTAAAAGGTCCCTCTCTCCTTTGCACATGTCCAAAAGTTGTTATTTAAAACCTTATACATTTTAGACAGTTTATCTGGCGTTAAATGCCTGCGATAGAACATCATATAGTAATTTTCCCTAATCGCTTGAATCTCTTAACCCATGTAGCCTCCCGTTGTCCCAGTTCAATTGTATAGCCAATATTTTGGGCCCAGTTGATAAAGTTATTTTTAACTACCGTACTTCCTTCTCAAGTTCTGTCTTCAATAAAAATTGATATACTTTTGGATAATAGTCTGAATCTAATAGAGTTTCCAGTTCTGGTCTCTCCAAGCTAATGTTATCTACTCTGGAGTATAATATAAATCTTTCTTTTAATTTTCATAGTAGATACCAGTGTATATTAATACCTTTTTTTAAAAACTCCTCCTGGTTTTTAAATTTATTCTTCTTCCCTTAAACTTCCAATATATCTTTATACCTAATCCAGCTTTCATGTCTCCTGTTTCTTTTTGATGAAATGCTTTGTGAAGTAACGAGTCTGTTGAAATTTTCTCTCCCAGTTTTTTTCTATATTTCTTTCACACTCTTAACAAGGACTTCCTTATTATGTGGTTATTAAATTCTCTATCTATCCTATCTTTATTATAATATAGATAAGCATGGCAACCAAAGATTGTGTTACAACCCTCAATTTTGTATTAGCCTTTTATCTGCTAACTTCAGCCAGCCTTTAACCCATAACAAATAACTTGCATCATAATACAATTAGCACTTCCATCATTGGGAAAACTTGCTGAATTAATGATAATTTGACACTTATATAAATTCCTTTGATTAGGTAGGTCTGTTGTATTTGGGATCGATAACTAGATTTATTCCTAAAACCGAATCAGCCTTAGTTATAGATATTCCACAACTAAACGCTTGAGATTTTATTTTCCCATCAACCATAATTATATTGCCATTCCTCTCTTATAACATTCCCTTTGTTTACTAATTCTAGAAATTACTGAAAACTATACAAATTAATCATAACAATAATAATAATAATAATAATAATAATAATAATAATAATAATAATAATATTTTAAACATCCAGAAACTGGTGGAACAGGAAATAGTTAACTGATTTGTGTATGATTTTTGCATTCTACCCACATTTTCAGAAAGAGGAAAGTTAATAATAAATGTTCGCAAAGAAATATGTTGTGTACTTAAACCAGAGTACCTGCACTGTGCAAAAGCCATTATTTTTTTTATTAGAATGATGTGTATTTCATGTCTGCCTGCTAGGGATTTTGTCTCAGTGCACAAAACCTAAAACCAATCTTCAGAGTTGCCATAACTTTTAAAATAATTTCTAATATATATATAGAGTTTTGATTTAATAATATAACATGCTGTTGTGAGTCTCTACAATGTTATCATAGATTGGATTGTTTTGGGTAGCCTTCTTTGCTGACTGTATGGCAGAATTACTTCAACATCTGATACAGAGTCTGACCTGGAGTTTGAACATTTAGTTTTATAACAAGCCTGCACATCTTGTGACTTGTCACTGCCGTATATGGTGGTCCACTTGAAATTTAAAAGCTCCTGTTTGTTTTTTTAGATGACTGACTTTTCAAAATGAAAGGACTTATGAAACAGCTAGCAGGCCAAAGTAAGTGTGGCTGATGAGCTGCATTCGGCATGATAGTAAAGTCAGTGGTCATGAAGTATATATTACTTACTCATTCAGTATTTTCACCTTTCAGTATGGGGTATTAATGAAATAAGGGGTATTTTTTAGGCAAGTAGTTTACAGTATGACCCAAAGTAAATACAGTCAGCCCTCCACATTTGTGCATTTGATTATTCACAGATTTCATTAATATGTTCTCTCTAGGAATCTCTACATCTCCCAGCTTGACCTTATGGTCAACGTCAGCCAGAAGTGGAGCTGGAGGACCCAGAGATTTCTAGGGAGCTCTTCTCTAGGCATGTGTGCATCCTCCAGTGCAATTCTATGGTCAGTGTCTGGCAGATGTTGACAACAGAGTTGTACTGGAGGATCCAGAGATACCTAGAAAGGTGTTCTCTAAGGTAAAATAAATCATGATTTTTAATTTCACCTTTTCTCACTTTCACGGGAGACCTGTACCCCTAACTTCAGTATGACTGAGATGTGAAAGAACCAACTTGTATTGGATATTGAGTAATCAATTCTTTGTGATTTTTAAGAAGCTTAGAATTGTAGTTTCACTTTACTGCTGGTTGTTCAGGTAGCAGAAATGAGGTATTTCACTTTTTGATGCCATCTCAGACTTTTTAAAATAAAGCCATAAATTATAGTAGTGGCTAATGCTCATGTCTAAGATTGCCTTGAGATTTTCAAGATGTCACAACACAGGCTGTATCTGCACTGCAGGAATAATCCAGTTTGACACCATTTCAACTGCCATGACACCATTTCAACTGCCATGGAACTCTGGTAATTGTCATTTACAACAAACGACACTTCTCAGAATTAAATAGCACTGAGCCATGACAGTTAGTGGTGTAAATCTGGATTATTTCTGCAGTTTGGATACAGCCACAGTGGTAAGTAGTACACTTTTTTTATCTGCCTCATCTGTCTAAATGTGAGTAATAAAAGCCAGTAACTGAACAGTTTTGCAGTCATCAGTTAAAATTGGGTGTTGATTTTCACACTCCTGTCTGCATTTAACCCCCTTCTTGGTACCTTGTTTTTGTATTGAACATAATGTATATACTGTATAGTACTTTGCATACATACATTTACATCTTTGTAAATGCTAAATCTCATTATTAATGTAATCCACCAAAGAAGAATACTACCAAAGCAAAATAAGAACCTTCCCCTCATACTTGGATTACAGATGTGGCTGAATCATTCTGCAACACTTACAGGAAAGGAGCTTTGGGCAATAAATCATTAGAAAATGTTTAGCTGACCACAGTAATGCAACTTTTGCATTATTTCCTTTTTGCAAGAGTAAGTAAAGTAGTTTTAGGTAGCTTCTTGGCAGTTTTATAATACTGAGGCAATAACATTAGCTAAACCGGTTTGGCCTCAACCCAACTGAATATTTTTGGTCAAAATTAAGCAACTCAGGAAACTGGTGACTAAATCATCCCCTCTTAATATTTTGTTCCTTTGGTGTGTCATCAGTACAAGTTAGTTGTGTTAAAAAACCAAAAACCGGTAGCCAAGTGGTTGCTACTGCTGGCTTACATTTAACTGCCTTCTTGGATATTCCTGCCTAGAATACACAGGTTTCTTTAATAGACTAGTTAAAGACCCCAGTTAAGAGATTTCATAGGTGCTTAAATGTTAAAGCAAATATTAAATTAAATGTTAAGGACTATGCATTGGAGCTACAAAAATCCAGATCTTTTCAAACAAAACTGCATTCTTGATATTGCACTTTTTATTCAGCTGTAAAGTATGCCGAGGGCTAGAGTTCTTAAAACAAATAACCTCACACATAGTTTAAATTCTTACCATTTAATTGTGACACCTTAGGCGGGTTACAGACGGGCAAAAAGGGGTGTATTCATGACGTCATGAAGGTAGAGCCTTCAGATGGGCCTTACCTGAATGCCGTCATGAACACGCCCCCCGCACGCCCCAAGCGGGAAGAAGCGGCATTAAAAAGGTGCTGCTTTTTTCCGCTTCTTTTTGATTTGCGGCGTACGTGCGCATCTCCGTATGTAAGCTGCTGCACCGGTACGTCAGAATTGCTACGCCGCAAATATAAGTTGCCCGTTTAAAAGCTCCGTGTCAGCTGCGTCGGATAATGGGTCAGGGTCCGGGACATGCGTGGTTTGCAGTCAAGCTTTAATTGCAACGTCCGCTGCCATGCAGCTGTGGAAGCTGCGGCACAGCTGTGGCGCATTTTAAGTCTCATAACCCTAACCCTAGAGCCACTTGTGCGCATGCGTTGCTAGAACCGCGGGAAGTTGTAAGTTTTGCCGGCGGATGTTTTGGTTGTAGAAATTGAAAAGGGAAAGTTTGGGATTTAAAGTGACCCCCTACACACATTCCTGTGCCATTTTCACCTGGGAACGGGCACAGTTCGGCTGCTCCTGGCACAGCTGTGTGGTGGCTCCCCTTTGCCACCAGGCAGGATGGCACAGCCATCCACCAGCACCCCGAAAAAAGGCAGGGGGACGTCTTGGTCTCATACTGAGACGGCTGACCTCATAGCTATATGGTCCCAGAAACTGGAGTAACTGCAGAAACTGGAGCAGCCCTACCTGAATGCTGACACATATCGAGAAGGGGAAGAAGCCATGAGAGCTGCTGCACCGGTACACTAGAATTGCTACGCCGCTAATTTAAGTTGCCCATTTAAAAGCTCCGTGTCTGCTGCGTCGCATAATGAGTTGGAGTCTTGGAACATGCGCAGTTTGCAGTCAGGCTTTAATTGCAGCGTCCGCTGCCATGCAGGTGTGGAAGCTGCAGCACAGCTGCAGCGCATTTTTAAGACTCCTAACCCTAACCCTAACCCTAGAGCAACATGTACACATGCGCTGCTTGGAAAGTTTGGACTTTAAAGTGCACCCCTACACACATTCCTGTGCCATTTTCACCTAACAATAAAAAACGCTAAAACTGTAAATATTTACATATGTACAAGGGAGGTGATGGGGGATGGCAGGGGGACAGCGGTGGCAGCGGAGACAGCTGTGGCTGCGCATTGCAGATTCAGCAGGAGCGCGGGGACCAAAGGAGAAGAGGCATCCATGATGCTGGTGACACTGGCAACGTGCAAGCGGACAAGGATGCCAACACCAGCTGATCACCAGCTGGCAGGAGACCACCATTGTTCTTGGGCAGAGCGGGGGGAAAAGTTTTAAAGGGGCTTGGGCACTTTAAATGTGCCCATAGGCTTTCTGCCGCCGCTGCTGAGCGCTGCAGCTGCGCATCCGCCAGCCGGCAAAGGAAAAAAAAGCTGCGGTTTGGGCCGCCCGTGAGGAAGCTGCCTCTCTTTTTGCAGCGTCCTCCGAGGCGGCAGTTTGGAAACTCCGGGTCTGAAACGGACCCAGGTGAGGCGTCTTCACTGCCCCCCATGTGAAAGCCCCAACACCTGAAGCACACCCCCGGGGCGAGCGGTCTGGAGGCTCCGTATTCAGCAGAATACACCTCCAAGACATCCTCCCCTGCCCGTCTGTATCCCGCCTTAGTAAACTTTTAAGTCATCAGAAACTGAGTTGAGGACAAAGTACACTTTGGCTCTGGTGTTACAACAAGATATCTTGCAGCTCTCGAGATGTTGTTGAACAGAGCCTCCCATCGTTTTGTTCCATGTTGCTTTTGCTAGCTATGACTGCTGGGAGTTGCATTTGAATAGCACATGGAGGGTCACACAATTCCCATTCCTTTGCTACAGCCAGAGGCAGCTAGTGGATCAAGTATCAAGGTGTGTGTGCGTGTTGACGTATCTGTTTTAGATTTTAATACTCCACTTACATCAGTGTGAACCATACTGATCATGCTTGGTGCCAGTATGCAGAGCAGTTAGCAAGTGAGAAGTACATATCATCTGTCCTAGGCTGGCTTGGGCAACCCAACAGGACACACATATCTCTGAGAATTTGTCAGATGCAACAGGATTCCATTCAAATGTAAATTGTTGTGGGACTTTTTACAAAACTAAGTGCTACTTTTGCATGTATAAGTAGAGGATGCCATTTCTTTTGTGAAACTACTTCGTGAGAAAGTGAATTTCCCTCAGCCATTAAATAAAAAAATAGAATTGTCCCCTCATTTTAAGAAATTGCTGAAGCCAAGTATTACTATCTGATATTAACTTGGTGAATGCACAAAATATATTGAGACTTAGCCAGTTTATAAAATAGTTGTTGATGCTTCTTTCATCATATAGTAAAACCTGGAAGTTACGGAATTCAGTATCATATTCTTCTCCCCTCTCACCCCCTCCCCTTTTTACTGGACCAGTAAAAGAGTAGAACAGGAATCTCTAGAGCCATCACTACACTGGTACAACAATAAAGGAACTATTCAAGTTTAGCATACCCATTATTCTGTATTACCATGCTCCTAGTTGGACACTTGTTATTACAAGATGGTTGGAGTAAAAGGCAGTTAACTGGTTGACTAGGATACAAGGATGGCAAATTGCCTGGTTGTCAAATATATAGGAGACTCAAATTGTGATTTTATACTTTTTAGGTAAAAAAATGACTTTATAATTCTTATAGTAATGTAAAACTTCAAGACTCAACAAGCATGTTAAAGTTAAAAACCAAAACTATAGTCATAGCTGTTTGCATTCCTTAAGGACTGCTAGGAAGTTGACTTGGAGGTCAACACCCACTAATGTTTTTTGAAGGAGGAATCTGCAGCAGTGTGCGGAATTTAGAATGCAACTTTAATAATTCAGCATGTTTTGCTTGAGGATCTCACACACTACTCCTTCACCCTTAGCTGTATATTACAGTATTCTACAAACTCAGCCAACAGCTCTGCATTCTGTAGATGTAGTTTATATAGCTGGCATTCTTAAATGCTTTTTCTTCCATCTCCCCCCTGTCCCCCAGAAAAAGAGGAACTAATTGAATCTCTTCACTTTAAAATTTTGGGGAAATGCATATGAATCAGTACACTGGCTATTAAATATATAAATGTTTATCAATACCTCAGGCCTGAGTATGCAAGACAGAAGGGCCAGCCTATCTAACTTTCTCAGTAGCAAGACTATGCAAGAGTATTCAATCCTACTTGATATGATGTGTTTATTATGTTGAGACATATGCATAAGTATATGACCTAGCATCATGGTACCATAAGCCTCTTGCTTCACATAGAATTAATCTGCATACTAGCTGGAATTTACAACCTTACAGTATGGCTGATCACTGATATACTGTGTGTTTAAGCCATTTCCCACTGCATCCAAAACAGCTTGAGGGGGAAAAGAAAGTTGCTCCTGCTAATGAGGAACTTCCCCACTGCCAGGAAATGGTTGCAGAATTTATCCTTCCACCCAAAGGAAAATATGGTCCCCATATCATCACCATTCACAGATTGGAGAATTTCAGGATATCTTTTTTGTTCTGCCATGCACAAAAGTGTTCCCTGAAAATTATCTTCCCACTGCCCTTCCAGTTAGGTAAAGGCTTAATTCAAAAGCTTTCATTTGAGCAGTGGGTGTAATATCTCTGCAAACGACAGTAGTGTTTGGGAGATCTACCACAGTTGATTTACCATGCATCCATCAAAGGAAACATTAGAGGGAGAATTACTTATCATTTGCAGTTTGTGGTTTTTGAGACAGACTTTAGGAAATGGTTTGCTACTGTTTTGTTTCAGTAATATCTTTAAAAAATGATGTTGTTTTGAGTCGATGCAAATTTGTTGCCAGCGATTACCCAATCTATCTTCTTTCAGTGGAAAGTTTCTGAATGCTTGTAAATTCCATTAAGAATATTGTACCTAAGTAATAAATTATGCTGCTTTCTGGCAAACTCATCCTCTCTTCCCCATTTCTGTTGGATGAATTCTGTATAACAGACCTTAAAGAAGTAGCACCTTTTCTTTCAAAGATATTGGAAGCTGGCATTTCCATTGCTAAATATAAGGTTACTAGCTAAATAGTTTTATTTGTTAATAGATTATGCCAAAAGCTTCCTCAAGTACCTTATTTGATCAAGAGCCAACTTTGAATTGTACAATATTATGGGCTTACTTTGTGAAAGTTAGGAAACTGACTTTAAAATATTGATCTTCTTGAAAAGGATTAGTTGCAGCTTAACACAGTCGAGCCGAGTCATCTGCTGCTTAGTGTAGGACTTGACCTACTAAGCGTCTTAATCTGTCAATAAAAATCTACAATAGATACTGAAAGCATGTGCTTGACTTTCAGTTTGAATATTGGTTACTATAGCATATTTCAGCATGGTAGAGACTGCAGTAAGCATCTTGATTAACATTGGGGTGGAGGTAGACAGTTTTTTCTTTGGCTCTTATTCCTATTGCAGCAATAGCTGAGACAGCTGCTTTGTAGATTCTGATCATTGTTTTGTAACAGCTTGCAGGGGTTTGGTTAAGGTCTTTCCGCATCTTGGTAGCTGAGATCCTTTCAGTGGAAATGCCAGAAATTCAGTCTTGTATCTGATAGTCATAAACCATGTGCTGTGTCACTAATTTTATTTGCTTGATTTGTTATTTAAATATATGATTTTAAACCATTGATTGTTTAATTGATGTTTTAGGGGAGGTTGGGATATTGGGACATGACATTACATCTAATTTTTAACTTTAAAGCCGCCTCGATTGTCATTGACAGAGAGGCGGGATATAAATAAAGTTTATTTTATTTATTATCTTTGTTTGATCCCCATGTTGTTTTGAGGTTTTTTTAAAGAAACAGTAACATTCCTTAATGAGTGGCAATCTGAATATTCCTCATATTGTATAGCCATTCCTGAGGCAGTGAACTTTGTTACTGAGTTTGAAATCTGAAACTGAATCAAATCCTTCTGTAAATTATTCTTAAGGTTATTACCGCACTGAGAGAGACAAAGGGACACAATATGAATTGTTCTACAAGAAGGCAGATGATATGGAGTACAGGCACGTCACACTGTTTCGTCCATTTGGGCCCTTAATGAAAGTGAAGAGTGAAACCGTTGACATCTCCAGATCAATAATAAATATAATTGTGCCCCTTGCTGGAAGAACAGAGGTTTTTGCACAGTTTATGCAAAATTTCAGGTAAGTGCATCACAATCTAGACTGTACACATCCAGTGCAGTGTAAAAAAGCACAAGTACACTGAATTTTTGAATGGGGCAGATGGCCTGGCTAATAATTCTCGTGCTGAATAGTCTCACAGAACACTGAAATGTCCAACTTTTTCTTTAGAGATGGTTCTTCTCATTTAAGAAAAAGAAAAGATGACATTTGTCTATGACATATGTTTGTGTGCAAAACTTGATCAAAAATTCTTGAAGCATTTGGTATCCGAAATGTAATCTCTGTGCTTAAAGCACTAGCTTGAACACTAATACTATCTGGAGAGCCAGTAATCCAAAACAGGGGGAAAGGAAAGGTGAGATGGAACTATTTGTCTTGTAATGTGGATCTCAGTAATTCCATATAGTATAACAGTATTTTCTTGATTAATTTAGTCAGATTGATTTCTAGGTTTCAGGAAGGAATTCATTCATTAGCATTATAAATTTATTGTGTTTGATATTTCTAACTTTACCAATTTATTGTTGAGAAACCTCTTGGTGAGCTATTGCAATAATAGACTCTGGACATTATTGTTTTACTTCTTTAGAGAAGTGTGCATTAATCAGGACAAGAGGATTCATCTCACTGTAGTATATTTTGGACACGAGGGGCTTTCTGAAGTCAAGAGCATCTTAGAATCGGTTGCTAGGTGAGTTATAAAAGTCTCAGCTTATGATCTTATAAAAATTCAAAGCATTGGTAGTTTCTTTCTTTTGTCCCAATATGTAGCTGATAGAATGTTCAATCAGCAAAAGAGTTTTGGTAACTGGATGACAGAAGCAGGTGTATCATTAAAAAGAGAGAGAAAAATGTTTATCAAATGTTAGCAATGTTTCAATTCCAATGAACTGGTATCATAAGCCTCGTTCTGTTATTGTGTTTTAAAATCCCACATTTCCCTCACAAGAAAACTGAAGGCTGAAGACCCTTAAGAAACAATATAAAATGATGAAATAGGAATAAACACAATCCCTATCATACAAAAGTAGCAATAAGCAAGAAATCCCAATCTTGGGAGCAGCACACACCAAATCAAACATTATTGTCATCCACCACCAGAGACCCTCCAAAACAATTATATGGTGACCCAGTGGTGAAATAGTGGCAAAGATAGGCATGCCTCCCTAAAGACAGTATTGCACAATGAAGATCCACTGGCTGGGAGGTCATGTCTCACATGGTCATCATTTGAGCCTTGGCCAACAGGAGTATGTAGTTCAGAACATCTAATGTTGACTCATGTTCTTGATTGCATAAAGTCAACATGGGCTTATGGCGATTCTATGAATGAGAGACTTCAAAGGCACCCTGTTATCAACAGCCCTGTTGAAGTTTAGCATAGTCAGAGCTGTGGCTTCATTGATTGAGTGTATCCAACTGTAACATGGTCTTCCTCTTTTTCTACTCCCTTTCATTTTATCAAGTATTATCATATGACATACAAGGGAGGAAAGATATAGGAAATGGCAGTCTTTAATTGCACGTGGTTGACTGGGATGCTTCTTCAGATTTACCCCTTTTCTATGAAGAAAATGTCTTTGAGCGTATTCTCACATGTAGGGAAAATCTTTGCCCTGTTCTCTGCATACAGTCCTTAATGCAATTAGTAGAGCTCTTTGTTTAATAGTGCCATCAAAGATATGCTAAACATGTTAAATTTTTCTTCAGCTTAAAAATGCTTTACCAGCAGAAATGTTTTACTGGCAAAACAGAGAATACTATTCACTGGAAGGAATATTTCATCTGATTCTGTGTTGGGAAGATTTTGGTAAGGCTGGATAGGCCTAAATACACACTAAATGCATCAGATCCTATCTGATCTTGGAAGCTAAGCAGCTGGCAGCCCTGGTTAGTACTTGGATGAGAGACTGCCAACAAATACCAGATGCTGCAGGCTATATTTTAGAGGAAGAAACTGGCAAAAACATCTCTGAGTATTCCTTGCCTGAGAAACCCCATGAAATAGATGGTGTTGCCATAATTCGACAAGCACATGAACATACTGTTATGCCTATACTAGGGAGGAAATGGCACTGATTTCTAGTCATAGTTACAAATAATTACTAATTAGCAATATTTAATTTGAAGGCTGAAATGAAATCTCACTGCCATCTTCAGTCTTAAATATTTTTGCTATGTATCTTTGCACATTTTTTAAACCTGAATCAGTATAAAGCAGTAAATCCAGTATACTTCATTAAAAATGGCTTGGCCTGAGAACAGCTGTTAGACAGTTCAACTTCAGTGGTTCCAGAACTAAAGTATCACCACAAAAAATGCTCTGCTTTGGAATCAAGTTATCCTTGTTTCAAGTGAATTCCATTACACAATCTTTCCAAAATGCAGCATCCATAAATGCAGAGCTGTTCAATAAAAATGTTGGCTCAGTCTGTGTATATGCTGTCTACATGCTTACCGAGATTATGTGTCATGAACAGAAAAAATTAAATATACCTTTCTTCTCTGTTCTTTTCTCTTGTTCCCCTTTGCAGAGAGGCTAGCTTTCATAATTACACTCTAGTTTCTTTGAATGAGGAATTCAACCGTGGTCGAGGACTAGATGTAGGTGCAAGAGCCTGGGAAAAAGGCGAGGTCTTGATGTTCTTCTGCGATGTTGATATTTATTTCACGGTTGAGTTCTTAAATAGCTGCCGTTTGAATGCTGAGCCAGGTATGTTCACTTGAAGATCGGTAAATAAGGATGCTACTGATTGCACTAGACTGTATCATTCCAAAGATACTTCCCCTTAGCATCACGTTGACTTGATCTGCTTTACCCATGCTTTCACTTGTGAGGGCTAAAAAGTACCACTACGTCGGGAAAGTGCATGCCTCATGCTAGAAACAAATAGCAGCAGAATGCTATTGGCCTTCTGCCTTGCTTGTAAATTTCCTGCAGAATTTCCTGCTGTTGTTGAGACTAACATTGGTTTTAACCTATAATGTTGGATTTAGCTAATAATAATAATAAAATTTATTTTATCCCGCCCCTCTGCACAAGGCAATTGGGGCAGCTTACAACATTTAAAATAAACATTCCATAACATAACCCCTAGTCCTGTCCCACCCCTTAAAATACAATTAAACCAATTACGATTAAAACATACTTAAAAACAATAGCAATAAATGGTCAATAAACGGTAACTGTAGCCAATCAAAGGTCAACTAGTTGGATCTTCTTTTCGGTGGCCGGGTATCTATCCAGGAAAGGTCTGCCGGAAGAGATCTGTCTTAACAGCTTTTTAAAGCTATTTTAAAGCTTTTTTTAAAAGCTGTTTAAGGTGGTAATATGACGGATCTCATCTGGCAGGCCATTCCATAATCTGGGAGCGATGGCTGAAAAGGTCTTCTGGAAGGTTGCAGACAGTCTAGTTTTTAAAGGTCGCAGCAAATTCCTCCTAGAGGACCTAAGGGCGTGGGGTCGATTGTACGGAAGAAGGCAGTCCTGGAGATAGATTGGACCCAAGCCATTTAGGGCTTTAAAGGTTATAACCAGCACCTTGTACTGGGCCCAGAAACTAATGGGCAGCCAGTGAAGTGATCTTAAGATCGGTCTTATATGGTCTCTTCTCGATGTACTTAAGACCAATTTGGCTGCCATATTCTGTAGTAGTTGAAGCTTGCAGACCAAGCATGAGGGTAGCCCCATGTAGAGTGCGTTACAGAAATCAAGACGGGAGGTTACCAGCATGTGTACCACGGTTTCAAGATCCCTAACTCTACCTAAAATATTAGGTAGATGAGAGACCAGTCACCTGCCCAAAACCAAAAACTGAAGCCTGACAGAGTTGGAGGATGAGCCTCAAATATCTGTGATTATGGCTTTCCTTTACAACATATTCTGACAATTTATATTTTATATATGAATTTTCTGATCCTTCCAGTAATTTCCTTTTTACAAAATTCGATTTATCTCCCTTGTCCTTATTTTCATATATCAAAATATTCTCACTGTCTCGGGGGGGGGGGGGGTGGAGGGGCTACTTCTAGCTGCTAGCTTTTCTCTTTAAATTTTAATGTAGGGTGGGCATTTTGCGGGGAATGGGAGAGTCACGTACTCTGATTGAATCTGCCATGAGCTACAGTCAGTCTTGTTACTTAAATTCAGTGGTGTGGTGCTATTAAAAAAAAGAAGCTATTTTTCTCTTTGAAATATAATATGTACAATTGATATACTGTGTGTTTAAGCCAAACCACACTCAGCAGCTTCCCTTTAGATCTTGTTTCAAAGTATAAAATTCAGCTCCCCCCCCCCACTGCACTACCAAAGTACAGCTTTTCTTGTTGTACTGCTGAATTACAGTGGCGAACTAGCAAATTTCAGTGGTCATTGTCTGTCCTGGTAAAGCAGAATGCATTCTCAGTCCTCATTTTGGTCCACTTTGCTCAAGCCAGCAATATGTGTGTAACACTGATGAGGGTGGGCTCTTGCCCTCCCTTGCATGGATCTCCCAACACAACCCTTGCCCCTTATGAGAACTCTTGTTTGTTGTGGTATGACTAGGAAGATACCACTACAGTGTGGTGTAGTGGGTTGAGCATTGGACTATGATTGGAGACTGGGTTTGAATCCCCATTCAGCCATGCAAATCCATTTGGTGATTTTGGGCTAGTCACATTGTCTCAGCCTGAGAGATAGGCAAAGACAAATCTCCTCTAAACAAATCTTGTCAAGAAAAGCCTGTGATAAATTCCCATCAGGGTCACAGAGAGTCAGAAATGACTTGATGGGTCACAACAACAACAACAACTAGGAAGACTGTGGTAGCAAACTGCCCAACCCAAAGGCACTACAATCAGTATCAGTGTGCAGGGTTGCAATCTTTATACGGAGGATGGATAGTAAGCTTTAATTTTATGTACATCAAAGGGAGGTTTGAACTGTCACAAATTACTGGTTTAGTCTGTCAAAAATTGTATATCCAATTCCAACTGCACTATGGTGAAAATTGCCATGTGAACTGAGATGGGAATAAGGTTTATTTTGCCTCCCCTTTCTCCAAAGATCTCAGAGCAGAGTACATTGATCTCCCTTCCCTTTCTTCTGCTTTTTTGTTCTCAAAGCAACTCTCTGAAATAGGTTAGGCTGATGGATAGTGATCTCTCCTTATGTACCAATTTTTAACACTCCAAAAGTATCACTTACACTCATTTATAAGAAAAGGATTTTGGCCAAGTCATCAGCCTGGACATTTTTCAAACCATAGGCTATGTAAGCATCTCTTACTACACCCAAAACATCACACTAGTCTCCTCTTCCCTGACCCCATTGCCCCGACTACTGCATAAAAAGGGATGTTTGGGCAAAAGCCTTAAGAGACAGGCCTGCCTCTTATGCATTTCTTGTTAAATAGATTACTGACTGATAAAAAGGGGAGACCCACGGCTGCCTGTTTGCTGAAAGATGTTCCACAATGGGTAACAAATCAATCCTGTCTTTATAGGTAAGAAAGTTTTCTATCCTGTGGTATTCAGCCTTTATAATCCTGCCATTGTCTATGCTAATCAAGATGTGCCACCCCCTGTGGAACAGCAGTTGGTAAGTGACAGGAGTTTAAAGAAGCTTAAAAACTTTGCTCTCTATATTAACAGGGTCAGTTCAGTGCAGAACATTGGTAAAGATGAAGCACTGCTAAACCCCAGCTGGCTGTTTCCTCTGTTCTCACAGAATTTGCCCTAAGCATTTCAGGAGAAAGGGAGCACAATATAGTGTCTGCAAATGATAATTGCATATGTTGTCAGTCCCAAAGCCTTGCAGAGTTTAGATTTGTTTCTGTTAGCCTCAGAGCCATGCTGATCAAAGGTGAACATTTATCACTCCTGTTGCAATGAATGAAGTGGAATTTTCCTAGTGGTGTATTTGTTTTTCTTCATTGTGAAAGGAATATTGAATGAGAGCAATACTCTAAAATTCTTCTTTGGGCAGAGCTTGCTGTAGACTAAGGTGAAATATATGTATGTTTTATTTGGATTGGTAGACAACACAGCATATGTGGAATTTGCACTGGAAACACAAGACACATTGTGATAACTCTATAACAACATTTTAGGAGGAGATCAGAGTGTGTTCTGTAGATGGCTGCCATTTTTGGCAACAGTTCCATGTTGGTTGTCATCTCTAGTCCTGCACTTTATATTATACATTAATGTCACTTTACAGGAAGGGAAATTTCCTTCTGAAACCAATTGAGAAATGGTCAGGGAGTCAGATGAGTAGGAAATTACCTGTTGTCTGATTCATAACAGGTTCTGCTTTGTTGTTCCTTCCTGAGAAATTTCTGAAGTCTAAAATGTTCATATTGTTTATACTTATAGGTGCATAAAAAGGATTCTGGTTTTTGGCGGGATTTTGGCTTTGGGATGACTTGTCAGTATCGAACAGATTTCTTGGCAATTGGTAAGATCCTTGATTCTGCCTGTGATTATGTAAAATGGTCTCAGTTTTATTGCTTACCACTGCTGAGAGTGTTTTTGCATCCTAATGGGCTTTTGGCGCAAGTACAAAAGTGACATTAGCATTAGTTAGAGAGGTCATTCATTTCAGGAAGCTATTTATTAATTTGCATTATTTCTATCCTGCCTTTTGTAATGCAAGCTACAAGATGTATTTAATAATAATAAAAAAATCCCTCAGGTTTATGAAAAAATATTTGTGACTTTCATACATCTTGACCTTTTTAGCCTAAAATATTCAAAAGAACGACTATAATCTACTGGAAGAGCTTTATTTTATATATACGTATTAGCACCACCTTGTGGCTTAATTGAATTCTGATAACTTGCTATGGCCATATTTTAGCTACTATACAATACCAGATTAATTATTCTAAAATCCAGTGGCTTGCACTGAGACAGTTTCTCATCTTTCCATTTGATAATTCTATATTATTGCTTGCTGCCTGCTGCTTGCCTGTGGACATGGGATGCCAAAATATCTGTGGCCTTTGTCTAAGCTTTTGGTTTCTTAGTTCCTTGTCTACCTGTGGTTTCCTAGTTCCCCTAAGAACTGGATTGAATTAGATATTTTAAAAGAAATGGAGCAGTTACTAAGGGAGTCATAACTAGAAGAGGTTAATGAAGAAATTCAACTGAGAAGAGAGGAAAGGGTTGGGAAATGGGTGATAAGTGATAAATGAAACTCAAAGAAGAGTGCCTCTTTTATCAGGAATCCTTCCCACCTAAAGCTGTTCCATAAGGTATATCTCTATTTTGGTATTCATAACTTTGCACAATGCCTCTACTTTCAGTCATAAAATATTGTTTGCTCTCCTCTGTCAGTTGTTTTTGTCCCTTTTAAGTAAATATATAGAGTCATAATAGTTTTTTTAAGGAAAATGCTATATGATAAAGACTTTAACTGAAGGAATTAATTTTTTAATGTACATTTTGTTGCCAATATGCAATGGCTAGTATTTTTTTCAAGTTCATTCCTTGCTTTAACTGCAGAGGGGAACATGTAGGTTCATTAAAGGAAGTGCAATAAAACAATGATAAAATAAGTGCAAGTTGAGACTGGGCAAGAATCCAACCTCTGCTTTTCTGTATTGTGTAAGGAAAAAATGTTACTTATATATGTGTATGCCATCTAGAGAGAGTCAGTGTGGTATAGTGACTTTAGAGTTGGACTACAACTCTGCCGATCAGGATTTAATTTCCTGCTTGGCCATGGAAACCCACTGGGTGATTCAGAATTAGATATATACTCTGAGCTTCAGAAGATCATGTGATAGGTCTGTTTTAGGGTCGCCATAAATAAAAAATGACTTGAAAGCACACAACCACAACAACAAATACCTTCCAGAAATGGCACAACATGGGGGGTTTCCTGCCCTGAGATTAAGTCATGGCATGTGAAGTGGTTGTGCATCAGAGTGGGGCAAATTACAATCCATGGGCTTCCTGAAGGCCATTTAATGAGACCTCTGTGATCCCTCAGATCCCACACACACACACAAAAAAAACCCAGTTTGTGGTCCCCACATATTTTCTCACATCCCTAGAGGGAATGGAAGGGCTTTTTTTTGTGCCATGTTTGAGAGGGACAGGGCCATTTTATTCTCAGGAAGACCTTTTTATAAACAAAGTGATCTGACTTCACTTCACTTCCTAGTTTCAAAAAGCCCTAAAATGGTCTGGGGAAGCCTGAAAACATTGCAGCATCCTCAGGTGTGTAAGAAAACATTTGAGAAGAAAAAACTGCTGAGTTCTTTTGGGGCCAAAATGCCCCCCAACACCTGGGCATTGTGTGTACCTGTTTTTCAATTGCAGATGCTACCATGAATAATTGGCTTTTACCATGAGATCTACTGTGAATTGCGTTTTGTGTACTAAAAGTCTGTAGAGAGTACAGTCTGCTGTCCATTTGTTGTCACCTCTGAATCCCATCTTAGCAATTCTTCACCACAGAAAAGGTTAAATAATAGAAGCAAGATGGCTGGTTTTATACTCTGAATGTTCACAGCAAGTCCAGTGACTTAAAGTTCTTCACAATTGAGGATAAAAACTGTGTAATTCCAACTAAAACATACTATATGATCTTTTTTGTTGAAGAGGTTGCCCTTCTCTCACTTAAAATGAATATATAAAGAATGTTTTGACAACTCTTGGGTAATTAAAAAGAGACCTACTTTTGTTATACTTCATCATGTGTTTACCTTTTCTCCTTTTTAAGTACCTGCTCTTTTCCTTTCTCAAACACATTTACACAGAATAATGAAGGTGCTGTTGGTGCATGTTGCTTTAGTCTTCCCACTATGACTTTTTACCTGAATTGACTCTCTGCATTAGTGTAATATTTTTTAAATTTCTTTTCTCATTTTGTCACAGGTGGTTTTGACTTGGAAGTCAAAGGCTGGGGTGGAGAGGATGTTCACCTGTATCGAAAGTACCTGCATGGTGACCTAATTGTGGTCAGGACCCCAGTGCCTGGCCTCTTTCACCTCTGGCATGAGAAGCACTGTGCTGACGAATTGACTCCAGAGCAATATCGCATGTGTATCCAGTCTAAAGCCATGAATGAGGCATCTCACTCTCATCTTGGGATGTTGGTATTCAGGGAGGAGATAGAGGCCCATCTGCGTAAGCAGGCATACAGGACTAACAGCGAAGCAATAGGCTAAAACAATTCTCAGTGCAATCCAGAGACTCTAGAATTGCTATGAACCAGCATCATTCTGAAGCCTTAATTAACTCAGCTTAAACAAATAAATAAATGCAGTGCCTCTCTCTCGATGAAGATGAGCTCAAAGATCTTTGTCTCAGCTGGCCAGCTGTTACCTACGTATTTTAATAGATCAGGCACTTGTGTGAAAGAAAGTATTTCTTTTTGCATTTGCAAGTTCAGTTGTGGAAGAGGAAATGAACCAAGGGCAGAATATATTCATTTTCCCCATCTAGATATTTCTTTTAACATTTTCATTTCTCAGATATGCTTTACATGAGGGTATGAAGTACAACTAAACCATTTCATTACTTCTTGTTGTTCTATACTATTCATTTCACTGTCATTCTTAGGAAGGAGCACTAAGTATTCATTCTACAGGAAAAAAAGACACTGAGGCAAACTCATATGCAAAAACATGGTATGTTGTGCAGCTAGAATCACTGAATTCGCCTTATTAATCATCAGGTACATAAATCGGTTTTCAAATATATATATATATTTAATTTTTTTTTAAAAAAAAGAGGCCATTAAACAGTTGGCAATAATATTGTCATGTTGTTCTTTATCAGATTGTAAATGAGATGAGCTTGTATGCTATTGCTTATCCTAGCTACTGGCCAAATGATTTTTGCATGTTTCAGGATGTAGAAAGAGATGCTGTCTGAACACAAAGCAGATCACTTCACTGCCTCATTATTACATTTCTGATATCCTTTGTTTTTCAGGTGAATGTTAAAGTCTGGTCACATAAGTGAATAGACTGAGAACTGGAGAAATTGCATTTAAAGATTAGACAATTGATGGCTAACTATGCTAACCTGGATCCATTTCTCCCTTTTATGTTACTTCTTGCAGTGGGCATAAGAATGGCTCCTGCTCAAGCTCTGTTGACATGAAAAAAAAAGTTCTGCTTTTTTGTAGCTGGTATGAAATGGGGTTTGCAAAGAAGACACTAGAAGCCAGTTGAATTCATGGTCAGTGAAAAGATCCCATATTTAGTTCTGAACAACTATGTACTCTTTGCATATAGTTCTGGATACACAGATCACTTTTTTAACCATGTAGTTTGCCTTTCTATAACATTGTGGAGAGCAATGTAAATTGTCAGAAGTGGAGAGAATGTAATGCAAGTTGGCTTGTTGTTGTCTTATCTTTATAATTAAATTGAGTACTTTTGTGTTTTATTATTTGGCTTGTCTCTTATTTTGAGGCCATAAAACAAAAGTGCCTCAGTCTTTTCTAGAGAGAAAGAGTGTATTATGAATACGCTTAAATTGGTATGGCTGAAAAAATAGTGTACAAGATATGTGAGGCCAAACAGTTCCTTTGTGTTTCTTAACGGTTACAAGACCATTCCAGTATTTCAGTGTTTGCACTTGTGTTCAGATTAGTTCTGACAGTTCAGGAGCTCAGCCGAAATAATTCATATCCAGCTATAAGCTGCCTAATGCAGGTGAAAGCTCTAGTTGCTAGTGGGAGTCCCATAAGAAGCCATGGAACCTAAAGATTGCTCTGCATGAGAAATATCACACTATCCTATTAGCTGCTGGTACAGTTGGCCCTCTGTATACACGGATTCTTTGTTCAAGGATTCAAGCATCTGTGGCTTGTAAATACTATATATAATTCTAAAAAGCAAAAAGCAAATCTTTACCATTTTTATAAGGGACACATTCCTCAGAGTTTGGTATCCACAGGTGATCCTGGAATCAAACCCCAGCAGATACCGAGGGCCCATTATATAGTATTCTCAGATATGGCTCACCACTTCAAATTTATTCATACAGGCTAAATTATACACTGCAGTGCCTTGTGTTGCCCATCCTTATCACCATTCCCACGAAAACTATCAAACAGAGAGTGGTGGAAAGCAGGAGGACTAGATCTGTTTAACTCTCTCTTCAAAATGTTTCCTTCCCAGCCAGTCATTCTAAGAACTGTTGTGTTTTTCTTTGTAAGAGTTGGGGCCAAATTTCCTTGTTCTCTTCATTCCTGCTTCTGTTTGTGTTGTGACATCACATTTAGGTTCTAAGCATGCCATCAGGGACTGTGTTATGTTTTTGTTGGTCTTGTCATAATTTGCCCTGGGAACTTTATCATCTGTAGAGTAAGATAAAAATGCTTTAAGCAACATTTGCTGAGTAAACAATGGACACTTCCAC
Source organism: Sceloporus undulatus (assembly GCF_019175285.1). Lineage (NCBI taxonomy): Eukaryota > Metazoa > Chordata > Lepidosauria > Squamata > Phrynosomatidae > Sceloporus > Sceloporus undulatus. Next base: position 155,925,210 of record NC_056524.1, read on the forward strand.
TTATTACCTTCTTGGGAGAACATGAGAGCCATTAGATGGAACTTAATCTCATCCTGGCTAGCCAGGGGGTTCCAAGAAACCAATAAGCAAGATGTAACAGCAAATGCCCCTCCCTCTATTATTATATCACCATCCAACTAGAACTCGGACAAGCCATCTGAAGACATGGAAAGATCCAGAGGGTAGGATCAGGTCTAATAGTTTTAGGTTACGAGAGGGTGAATTTAAATTGAACATTAGAAGAATCTTTCAACATTAGAGCAGTTTGGCAGAGGAACTAATTGCCTAAAGAGGTGGTGGGCTTTCCTTCTTCTGAACATCTTGAATAAGAAACTTGATAGCTACCCACTGTGGATACTGTAGCAGGAGATCCTTAGTTGAACAGGGGATTGGACGTGGCTCATGGACTCTTTCCAGTTCTATGATTCTATGAGCCTATTGAACTATTTTAGGCAATAGTTTTTGATACAAACCTATTCTTGGTCAATTTTTCTAATCTCCTTTTAGATATATATCATGTGATAACTAATGTTCAACTTTTTTTCATAGTCTCTCTGTCTCTCTTGATAAGCAGCTTCAGGAGGCCACTGAACTGGGTGGAAGAATGTGGTGGATGTTATGATTTGAAGCCTTTGCCATTCATCCACTTTCCACTCATTTGGCCAGAAAATCAGCTCAAGGGATGCTTTTGGCAGGAGGAAAGGTGAGAAGGCAGGCAGAGGGAGGGGGTAACCAGGGCATTGCTCTTCCCGCTGTTATTGCAGTTACGTTTGTAGCCTCCTACAGCTCCTGGAGGGGAAATTATGCATGTGCAACCTTTATGTTGGCATTTGGTCAGCAATCACTTTTAGCAAATTTTAGAAGGTAATTATGTTGAATGTTTTAGCCTCATCTTCTGTTGAATGAAGGAATGTTGAATATTAGGCTCATCTGCTTCATTATTTGCCACCGAACACATACTTTGGATGCTGATAAAAGGGCAAAGCACTTCCTTCTGCTTTTCTGCAGGACCTCTTAGCTTCTGATAACGAATATATATGACTGCATGATGGTAATTTCAGGAGAACAACCAAAAATGCTGCAAAAATGGTGAAACATGAGGAGGAAAAATAAGTAGAATCTGATGCAGTATTGTTTTGAGTTCTCACATACTGTAAATAAAGGAGCATAGAGCAGAGAATCATCCTCACTGGCTAAATATCCACATCTTCATTTTAGCCAACTGAATTGCATTCTTTGGTGCTTTCCCAAGCTGAGACACAGTATATTCTCAATGGCAGACATTGAAATAATGTCTAGATATATAATTTTTCAACATGATTTTTTGAAGAGCATACATTATTATTATTATTATTATTACTATTATTATGCTTTATTTATAATATATAATATATGGTGCTGTAGATTTGCACAGTGCTATACCTACAACCAATAAAATAGATAAGAGTAAAGCATACTTCCATATTATGGAGAATTGGGCCTTAAAAATTACATAAGCCATCAAATATTTGTCAGCAGCCTGCATTCATGAGACGCAAGGTCCATAATGTATGACCTTGTGTGATGCCCATTCTTTTGGAGTTTCACAGCAAGATAAATTACATGATTTGTTAATCTCTTATGAAAGAAATTAGAACTCGTAAGTGAATTACATTTTCTTTAACAAATGGAAGTCAAGAGTAAATACTCTTAAAATATCCTCGGCTAGAGAAGAACAGTCTTATCATTCATGCTGTGATTTATTGTGAGATTAAGTACAGCTCTCATGTGCAGACGTCTTGACCTGTTTCCCCTCACCGAGAAAAAGAACAAGACACTGTTTGTTCTTTGTTAATCAAAAGTAAATTACATGGCGTGCAAATATCAGTGTAGATTTTTTGTCCCTGTTCATTAGCAGATATCCATAGTTTAATCTCCTCCATGTTTCTGTTCAGCTGTGAGGCATCAGCTCGGCTTGTTGGTTTGTTCTGATGTGCTTGGTATGTAACTAAAGACATATGTTCACAAATCCTTTTATATGCTGGCAGGAAATGTGCGACCTTCTACTTGTTGCAACCTTTCCAAATTGCATCACTATAGCTTCCTCTGCAGCATCTCTACACTACCATAGTTTGTTTCCCATCTCATCTCTTGTCCCTTTTTATCATTCCTTTGTGGTAACTGTCAGGCTGCCTTTTTGTGCATATTCTTGATAAATTCATTTTCTGACCAGCTCTACTTATTTCAGGGCAGTCTACAGCCCGCGAAAAGATGATTTGTGTTTTCCTCAGGGGAGCAGGGGTGGGGAAAGAGTCTTTAACAATATCAGTCAGCTTTAGCATGGTTTATCAACATTTTTAAAAAAAAATGCCCGTTTTGAGTTTTGGTAGGAAACTCAAAGTACATATACGGTGTCTGTTAGATCTCTACACTGCTTCAGCTTCCATAGGAGGTTGTTTATTCATTTTTTATCCCATTTTTCTCTCACATGGAATTCAAGGTGTTTTTTTACTTAAGGTATCCAGCATGGAAATGCAAAGTAAAAATAGCTGTTGCTCCCTGACAATAAGAGAATATGGGGGAAATACATATCCCTAAAGCAAAAATCGGGGGGGGGGGGGAGGGGGTAGACGTTAGAGGACACGTCTTATTTCTAAATGGAGGGGGGGACCTCAGCCCTTCATTGTATCAATTAGGCAGTTTGTAGTTGTGTGTTGTTGCTCATCTTATCTCCCACTGGCCCCAAATAAGTTTGATCTTTGTGCATTTGTTTTTCAATTGAACAGGAAAAGTTATCTTTTTGGATGACCACTCACAGAATCTCCCAACTAGCATGGCCAGCATACTGGGAGAATACTTGCCAAATGTAACATCTATAAGCTCTGTTTCTCAGAGGTTCATACGGATATTTTAAAGCCCCACTTAGTTGCTGATTCCTTTTCTTCAGAGGAGAAAAAACCATGAGTGTTAGGAAGATGGAGAAGCCAGTGTGGTGTAGTGATTTGAACTTGGGCTAGAAGGACTCTGAGAGACCATGGTCCGAATCTACACTTGCCCATGGAAAACCATGGGGTGAACATGGGCAAGCTATGTTTTTGTGAGCCTCACAAGAAAAGAATGCCAACCCCCTCTGAATAATTCTTGGCAAGAAAAGGGTTGCCATGTTGAAAACAACTGGAAAGCAGACAGCAACAACCAGGAGGATAGCAGGTAGGTGAAGGATGCTATATGTAGCAAATGGCATGCAGATTATACTTATCTCACAATACTGTGAACTTCTGTGGCTAGTAAGAGGCTGTGTATAGAGCACTGCCTTCAGCTGAAAATGACATTACTCCCTGGTGGTTTATTCCTGTGCCTGTTCTGGTGGATCAAAACTGTTATTCACCACTCTGTACTGAATAATATTTTAAAAAGAAAAATTGTATAATATTTTTGTGTACAAATTATCCAATTTTTGGCTCAATCCTAGACCATAGTCTCTTCCCCACATGAGTGCCCTCCAGCTCCCATTTTGATCATACTGGTGATGAATATGGGGGTTATGTAAATCATCTGTGATCATTATTTTTTCCTTCACTGTCTTTGCACTTCCTTTCTTTACCAGCATAGGTTAAATTAAAGTTCTTTCTTTTAGTAACTAAGAATTAGAAGAGACATTTTTAATCCTGTGAAATGGGGAAACCACCATGCAAAAGTTAGGAAACTACCAAATGTTGGTTGCTTGGAGAAGGGTATATGGCCACCTAGCAAACTCATTCATCCTTAGGGTCTGAGTGTCCCTGCAAACTGTGCAAACCACTCTTCTTAAATTCCAAGTCTATGTTGAGCCCTCTCAGGTTCAGTGCCCATCTATATTGCCTTATATGTGTGGGAGGCTGCTTGCTTTTATATGAAGTAACTTCATATCATTTGTCATCTTCATTTCAGTCTGTTTGGACTTTGGGCTCTGGGAGATGTGTGCTGTTGCATTCTTACCCATTTAGAATGTTTTATTCTGTTTGATGTGCACTAGTCTGAGGCTCCATAACTTATATATGGAACTTGTAGAAATTCCTTGTAAAAGTGTATCTGAACAAGTTTGTCTGTAGACTGGAGCTCTATAGAAAAGTGTTATATTTGATACTCATTTTCAGAGTTGTTAGCAACTTCAGTTTTTAGCCCCCTCTTGCTGCTGTACTTTGACTGGCAGCTGAGGAGAAAGAGATCCTGTCTTTTCGTTCTTCACCATAGCCTTCTGCATATCATTTTTGGCTCTCTCTGTACCATACTACAGATCTTGCCTGTGTGAGAAAAAGGGTTGCTTAGGCAAACAATAGCCAGAGCAAGTGAAAGCTAGTACCCTTTAGGACCAATATTCTAGTTTTACTCTGTGATGGAAGAACCTGTTGAGATTACTACCTGGGCTGTGTTTTTTCTCTCTCTGAAATGGCTCCACATCGTGTGAATATGGAACCTAAAGAAGAAGTTCTAAATTTGCAAGTTCCATTTCCTTTGTTATGTGTTGCTGAGGCAACAGAGGTCTCAGCATCTGTGCAGAATCAGCCTCTGGTTATAGCTTCTTTTAGGATTTCTAACTTGTAAAGGTGAGTTTTCAAACCAGAATCTTGCTCTTGCTGCCTTCAGTCCTCAGTATATGGCTATCTCCAGTTGATGAAAATCTTCAGTTAGGAAACATCATGTTGAAGCCGGTTTTGGAAAGAAACAATATTCAGCACTGCTGGTGGGTGAATTTTTCTTCCCTGGTGTTTCCTGTTACAGGTGCAGATAGTGTTGAAAAATGTTAACTGCTCCATCTTTATTGACTGATTGAGACAATAATGTTCTCCTTTGAAGTCTACTGGCGTGTTGAGATGCTGAGCTACATCAATCAGGAGCATCTTGCCTGCACTTAAACAGTATCTTGGTGCTTAGAAAACATTTATAAAACAACATAGAACACAATCTGGGTTTTCTTTTTGCTTGTTCTTTAGCTAGATTGGATACAAGGACCTAAAAAGTGCAGTATGTATCTTAAGCAACATTACTTGGTACACCACTAACTTGTCCAATAAGATGCAAATATAAGTCTTCCCTTAATCTGGTAGAAAATCCACCAGCGATCAGCTTTCTGTAAGAAATGTCTTTATCAAACTAGGTCTTTTGACTGAAACCAGAATCCTATTATTGGCCTATGTGCCTGTAAATGTGGCTTAGTAGCACATATGTCTCTTTGAGGATGGAGCAGAGGGTGCTATTCTGCAGTCTTTGTGCACCACCCAACATCATCCTACAGCAATTTTCAGTCCTCAGTGATGCAATTCCAACTGAAGATATGGCTGACCTGGGCTCTGGATGGGGGAGGCTAAGAAGGGTGTACTCTATTTGTGAGTGCACCTTCCATATCCTTCCCGCTGGAGAGCAGAGCATCTACATCTTAATCATTGGAATTGCCTCTGTCCTCTTCCCACCAGTAAAAAGCAGCAGCTATGGTTTCTCCCAGTGTCTGAAAGTTGCTGGGGCAGGGCACACGGGACTCTGTAAGTAGAGCATCATGTTCTCCTTGGTTGATGTCTGATCTCAGTCCTTATGTGCTTAAGGTTGTATATATATTGTTACATCAATCTTATACTCCTCTATAGTAATCCTGTAAAACAGGCCAACATTATGTCCCCACCAATGGATGGGTAGCTCTGGCCTGAAAGGTTTGTATATGTATTAAAAGATGCTTCAAAGGCAAGCATCCAGCTGTTTACAGTGATCTTATATTCACTCTAAATGACACTAAATCCCAGAATCTTTCATCTCAACCAGCAATCAGTTTGCTGTTTCCTACTTTGCAAAAAGGTGTGGAAACCCCCACATTCAATAGTATTTTTCAGGGATACAAAGAGTTGCATCAGATCAACGTAGCCTGGTTGAAGCAATTTCGGTTTTATTAATGCAAGCACATCAAGTCAAACACAGAATATCCTGCTTTATGGTACAGCTTTATATGTAGCAATTCATCTTCGAATAACAAAAACACAGATGTTGAAGGAATGCATCAAACCAAAGGAAAAAGAAAAAAAGTAACAGAACAACATGAGGAAATGGCACTTTTTCAAGTAAATACTAGAACCAATGGACCACTGGAGTGCACATTCATGAAAAAGCTTTTCTTTTTAAATATGCATACACAGAAAGTGTTTCAGAATCGCATTTCAGATATATATCTGAAATTTAAAGCATCCCTGTGTAAATTTCAAATACATTAACAAAGCTGATATACAATCTCTTTCATAGTGTTTGACAAAGTTGCTAGCTAGGACAGCTCTGAAAAGTGCAAAAACCCTACTGTAATAATACAGTATAAATATTCTCTTTACTCCAGGGCTGAAAATCAATACTTCAGCATGGGAAAAATAGCAGCAGGTCACAAAAAAACAAAGCTACCAATTCTGTCACTGGGGGTTATCTTTCCGTTTCCTCATATATAAAGTTCTTATTTGTTTTGCTTTGTTCCCTGAACAATTTTAGTGGTACAGTAGTTGGAAAATGTTTTGGTGAAGCAGATTTCCTCTTTTGTAAATAAAAAAATAAAATAAAAATGGGTATGTTATCTTCCCAGATAACTGTATTAATTAGAAATCTAGGGGGAAAGAGGGATGTAAAAAGCGCTTTCACACATGATTTTAAAAGTGAAATTGAAAATTAGCAAAATTTGATAATTCAGAAATATCAAAATGTATTAATGGTCTGCTATTGGATCTTAGTTTGTGAGGAAATTAATAGGTGCACGAGAAATGTGTCAGTTAACCCAAAGATCATACTGATGGTAGTAATCAGATTTAGGTTTTGTCTCCCAATTTAAAAAATAGTAAAAGTTGAATAGACAGTGTAAAGTTTTAAAAAGAAAAGTACAAACCTGAAGCTAAAAAACTGGCTGGCTCCACTGATTTCTGAATATGTTTGTAACTGTGGCCTTTACGGATTGTTCCACCCATCATATGTGACTTGTCAAATGTTTTAAAGAGGTCTTTAACATCAGATCCTTCAATTCTGTCTTTGGAACAACATGTTTACTTTAAATAGGTGGCTCTATGAATATTGGATGACTCATTTATGCATACTAAAATCACCTGAAAACTGAAAACATCTCAGTCACATTCTGCCACCTGAGTGATCAAGTGATGCAGTATGTATGGGTGAACAGCTCTTAATTTTTTTCAAGGGAGTAAACAGGAAAACAGTCTTTAGAAAAGGAAAATCAAAATGGCTAGAACCAGTTAAAAACCATTTCCCAAAGCAATGTAATAAATTAACATGAGAAGTATCAAAGTACACTACAGTTTGATTGTATAGCTGTAGTTGTACCAGAATGTATTGATTTTTTTGGATAATCTTTGAAATCATTTAATGCAGATTGCCTTTTTTATGGACAGGGTCAACGTTTCAGCAAGAGCAAGACATTTAAGGGCGAGTTCGTATTATATATTTTACAACTGAAATAATTTGTTTAGCCTGACTGGGAGAAATTGCTCTTGCAATTATATGATCAGTGATCATGAACGATGCCTGGTACAATAGTCAATTTGCCTACTAATGCCTACTACTGAAAGTCAAGCAAGGAGCCCCAAAACTTTCCCAAACTACTGGCTCTATCTCCATGAGGGGGTTAACCATCACAGTCTGACCACAGATCTCACCCTAAATCAGATAAACCTTTGTCAACCTAAGCTTCTGCTGTGACGTTCCAGATGTCACCCGCCAGCTAACTAGTTAGCCAAAGGACAGCATGCAAAGGGTGACATCCTATTGCTGCTGAGTCTTTTACTGAGATTGTGACCATTGTACATCTTGCTCCATTCCCATTTAAAATCCCTGATAAACAAAATACACATGTAAACTAAAGAGTTATCAGAAGTAGTCAAACTGCAGAGGGAGGCGAGAGAAAAGAAAGACCTGGCAATTGCTCCATTTTACCTTGTCGAACCGTGTAACAAAATAAGTTTGGCTGCACCATTACTTGATATAGAGACAGGTATACTCTAGTTCACGTGCCATGTATTCCAACTTATTTACAAAGCTATAGCTGGTTATTAAGACATCCATATTCTTATTTTGTTTGCTTCCAACCCAGAGTTGTAGAAGAAGGTACACTACACAATTTTATTACCTTGTAAGGCACTATTTTCTGATGTAAGAGGGAAGCAGTCTTGCTGCTAGTGGTTTAAGGCCAGACTAAAGGAGACAAGGAATCCTTGTGCTGAACTGTGGACACCCAAAGTGTTTAGTTGTAATGGAGAGTCTGTTTATCTACAAATGGCAAAAGGAAATGTTAAAGCATGACCTGGCCTAAACCTCTTGGGGTGGTAGATGGAGGAATTAGGTGTTAGAATGTTCCCTGTGAAAACAAACTCACTGACTTGAAGCCAAAGACAAATTACAAGATTGAAAACAGAGCATTTCTCATCCTATCCTCTCCCAGACTGCACCCACCTATGACCCAACAAAGCCTCTACAAAAAGCAGTAATGGGTTTGATCCTGGATATTACAAGATGGGTATGTAAAGACCACGGGAAACATGCTTTCTATGTATTTCATTCTGAGCCCAATTTTCAGTTCCCACCAACAACCTGCCACACATTCCCACATGATTCATAAACCCTTCTCCCTGAGGCTTTTTGAGCATCGTAGGTAGCAGTGGGGAGGACAAGATGAGAAATTAACTTTTTATGAACTACATCTGTAGAAAACTGGTGTCTAAGGGAGAAAGGTTTGGCCTAAGACGCTTTCACACTACACAGTTATAGTCCCCTTTAGATGCTATGGATACATCCTCTGTAATCTTGGGGTTTATAGTCTGTTGGGACACTAGAGTTCTCTGGCTTGGATTTCTGGTTCCCCTTATGCAAATCCCAAGATTCTAGTGGATTGAACAATGGCAGTTAAGGGGGAATGATAGTATTTTAATTGTATAGTTTGAAAGGTCTTTTAGTCTTCATCTCAGTATGCTTTTTCCCGCTCCATAAGTATACATTCAAACATGCAATTAATGTCAATCCTTACCATCTACAGTGGAACAGTCTAGGCAAAGCTTTACTACTGAATTCTGACAACTGTATAAAGTGGCCTTTAGAACAGAGTTTGTGAGAGGTTGACAAGTTAATGAGACAAAGAAAGCAGCATCAACAACTAAGGGTATCCAGAACAAGAGCAATGTAAAATACACCAAAACAAAAGTGACAAACCAGTGGCACCTTGAAGCCTAACAAATATACCATGACATGAACTCTCATAGGCAAAAACATCTCCTCCTTTAGATGCTGTGGATAGGAAGTTGGTTTCCTGCTTTCCGTAAGAATGAGGGAACAGGAGAAGCAAGCTCTTCAAAATTTCAGATGACACAAATGGGGTTATCCTTTGACAAGTGCTCTATGTTCCAACATCAGTGTAGTGATTCAGTGAAGCCAACTTCTACTAATGGGGGAACAATGCTCTTGTACCTCTATAGGACTGTGAAAGTCTTGATGCATCAATCCCGCATGATGGAATTCATATTCACGAAGTGCTGAGTGGCTCAAGGCATAGTGGAGCACTGAACCAGTTTGTGTGTTGAGTCCATCTGAGAATGTTCATGTATTAGGCGGAAGTAATCAAACATTAAAATAAAGATCTGGATGTCATTAGAATAAGACATTAGCATGAGACCACCCCCCCAACTGTCCATTTCATCTCTGAGAACAGGGCCCTGCCCTTGATTTCTTATAGTTTTTATATATATATAAAACAATATCCTTCATTTTAAGTGCCTTAAGGTTCATGTGGAATATTTTGCACATTTTTTCTCTTGTAATTCATAAAAGGGATTGTATATACAAAACAGACCTCAACCAGTGAGGCCTTTCTTCTTCTTCTCAAACCATGTCATTCATGATTTCAAAACAATGTTCTTAGTGTGTGCTTTAGAATCTGGAGCAAAAGTTCAAAATGTCAGGCTCTGTTGAGGAGAGTTGTCCTGAAAAGAAAAGAAGATCACATCAGCAGGTCAGCTTAAACTTTGTTCTCTTAATTCAGAGAAGGGAGTTACAAGACTCAACTGTGAAAATATTTAGAACTAGTTCATGTTGTTTATTAGCATGAATTTCAAGCCATTACAAATGTATGGGATCCTAGACCCTGACAGCCTGGCTTACTTGACATTTCTTATATTCTCTTTCCCTTGTGTCCTCACATCTTGTTCCTTTGCCAATGAACTGTGAATCCTTCACCCATGTGGTGAAGAGTGACCATGGGTCATATATTTGGTTATCAGTGCAGATATTGTTATCCCTTGGCTGAAGAACTAAACCATTTCAGGTCAAACTCAAGGTGTATCTTTCCCCTGTAAACTGAATTTGGCATGTGTACAGTATGGCCCTGAGTGCTAGCTTATCAAGAAGTGTTTTATTGTGCCACACATTTCAATCATTGCATGAAACAAAATTAAGATAAATAAGCTTGTAAAAAATTGAGATGAAAGGAGGACTTCAATACTTCCATTAAAAGTTGGGAAAAAACATTTCTCAGTATAGTCCAATTTAAAACACCAAATGCTCCCTGTAACCAGCGTTAGAAAAACTGGGGGAGGGAAGAAAAGAAAAGAAAAAAAGGGATGTCTTATTTTCTTTTCTTTGTATACTACATTTCTCATAATATTGTACCTCACAGCAGCTTACAACATAAGCCAAAATATGATAACCCTAAAACCCAATCATGATAGTAAAAAAAAGAGAAAGCTGAAAACAATTAAAATCAATCTGTCTTGCATCCTTTTGCTAGAGGTGGAAACTTGGTAGGAAAAGTGTGTCTGTGTGTCAAAACAGCTTCTCACATCAAAAACTGAGAGATTCAGTGAACATTATTCACATCCGTAGCCCTTTGTTTATGTAGTATAGTTCAGGGACCCTTTCACACTACACAATTATAGTGCTATGATTCCACTTTAATTGCCATGGCTGCATCCTATGAAATCCTGGGGTTTATAATTTGGGGAGGCACTAGAAGAGCTCTTTAGCTGAGAATGCAAAACATCCCTCCCTAAACTCCAAATCCCAGGATTGCATAGGATGGAGCCAAACCAGTTAAGAGAGGAATTAAAGTGTTATCATTGTATTGTGTGAAAAAGCCCCAGATCTCCAACACCACAGGTATCTCTATTTTGGTATGCCTGCCATGTGTTGTTTCTCTTAGGACCAGCTAATTACAACTGGACAAAATACTATTAAAAAAAGGACCTTTCCACACAGATGTTGGGATGAAAGAGTCGCCTGTGGAGTTGGGATTACTGTTTCCCTTGAAGCAACAGTTTTCCCAGTGGCAGCCCTTCAGAGCAAAAGTAGGCTAGGATTTTACTCGTAGCTGGAGTAGAATTAAGGAGACTTTAATATTTCCCTCTTTTCCTTCTTTTCTGAGCAAGCATTGGCAAGCCCTGAAGCTCTTTTCTGAGTATAGCAAACTTTGCATATGTGGGTCCACGTGTTGTATTCTGAGGACTCAGATATAGTAGTGTATTTGTGATAGCTCAATGACTGCAAAGAACCAAGGAGGGCTTTATTACCTCAGTGTCTTCCAGCTGTCTTTCTCCATATGATTTTCGGGGCCTTCACTTTCAAAAGATGCAATAAACAAAGCTGAAAGGGGAAAGGGGCAGGATAAATCAGAATATATGACATATCTTTATGTTATTATCATGCTGTCAAAACATCATTTGAAGATGTGTAAAGCAAGAACACATTATTGGCTTTCATCTGCATGTTATCCCATCTGGTACAAGTTGTTCTAATTGCCTTTTGATCTCCTTATTACACTAGTGGTTATTACTGACAGTAGATTCACAAATATGTGTGCTTAAGTTTGCAGTTCTAGCCACAGAAGGAATAATCTTCTAGGAGCCTAGAATTATTTCAGTATAGATGTTATGTTGAAATTATGTTGACTTTGTTATTATGTTGATTGGAATTATGTTATTTTTCTTCTGCATTCTGTCAAAGACTTAAAATATTCACAGAGGTAAGAAAAAGTAAGAGAAACACAAAGAGGCTGTGTGACAGTAACTGTATTTTAATAGAACAGCCCAAACCTTACCTTCTTCACTATAAATAGGTGCTGTGAGCAGATAACTCTGAATTTTCCTGTCCTTCTCAAAAGGACACTCAACCTGCTTCCACGTGACAAAGTCATGGATTTGCCTTGAAATTTCCCAGAATTTCTGCAGGAGAAAAATTAAAATGAAATATTAAATCACTCAAATAGTTTATTTTATCATCCAGATCTTTGGTCATACCTACTATCCTAGTGGTACAACCAGGGCTTTGTTGTTGTTATGTGCCTTCAAGTTGTTTCCAACTTATGACAACCCTAATGCGAACCTGTCACAGGGTTTCCTTGGCAAGATTTCTTTGGAGGGGGCTTGCCATAGCCTTCCTTTGAGGCTGAGAGTAGGTGACTTGAACTTGAACTAGCACAATTTATTTTATAGATCACTCAATTCAACTTGTTTTCCATAGACTACACAGCCCTATTTAAAAGCCAAACCCCATGTCCACAACCAGGAGATGAAAACAGAACATGTCTTGCTGAGGCACACTGTCCCTACCCAAACAATCAACACATAATTGAATAAATATTAAATATACAGAGTCTGTATAACTTTCCTCTCATCTTTTCACTGCATTTTTTTTGCAATGCAGGAGTGGACAAAATGCCATCCTGGGGCTGCCTGTAGATGCCAAAGCTGTTTTTGTGGCCCTTAATACACTCTAGACTCCCAGACCACTTTTTTATGACCAAAAAAAGGTGAACTGCATCTCCCAAAAGTCTCCAGGTGGGCCTTTTCACCTTTCTATATACTTGCACTATACTGTTCAACATCAGAATATGCCCATTTCCCAAGTTCCATCCACTTCTGGTTTGATTTATCCAATCACCTTTTTGTGGCCATTTTGGAGGATACTGGGGCAGAAGATCGGCCAGTTACCTCCTTCTGATGTATTATGTGTTGACGCTACAATCGATTTCCAATTTCTTATCATCTGGCCATTATGTGATGTCCATTCTCATTTTCTAGTGATTAGAATTTAGCAGATGGTTGACCCAGAAAAGATCCTAATTTTTCTTGTAGCTGACAGCTTCTATTGAGCTCACTGCTCTAATTTAAAAATGTGAACAACAACTAGGGAAGAATTGTTGGGTGCCTTCAAGTCTTTTCTGACTTATGGTGACCCTAAGGCAAACCCATCAGAGGGTTTTCTTAGCAGGATTAGTTCGGAGACGGTTTGCCCTTGCCTTCCTCTGAGGCTGGATGTTACTTGCCCAAGGTCACCCAGGAAATATTCATGGCTGAGTAGGGATTTGAACCCTAGTCTCCAGTCATTGTCAAATTCTCAAACATGCTGCCCAGAATAAAAACAGCCAAGGCACAACACTCACAGATTTACAGGGCATTCTCCTTAGATTTCCGATTCCTTTAACATTCATCATATGATTGCATGCTGATTACCTTGAAGTTAATCTGCCCATTGGGTAAATGGTTGGTGTGTATTTTGTGCAAGAAGTAGATATCTTTAATGAAAAGGTTGAAAACAGGGATGACTATTTTCTCCCGGCTGCTGTGTGCTGTCTGGGATCTCTGTGCTGCTCCTTGAAGGGCGGTTCGATAATTACAAAAGTTACTGGATGGGTCCATGTGATGCTGTTATGTTTTTTAAAAGAGAGAAAACAGTTTCTTATTAGGACTCTCATAAGTACAAATACAGTTATTTCTTGTATCAACTTACAGCATTTTGGCATGGGCAGAGCTATTGCCTTTCTCATGGGATCCATTTCTTTCCAAATAAAAAAACTTTGGTGACCTGTGAGTTATTTCCACTAAAAAGTATTTTCTTGGTGTGAAGGGCACATATGTGAAAGGTTATGCACTCTTGAAAGTTAACATGTCTGACTAACTCATCTTTGGAGATGATGATTTATTGGTTGAAAATGACTTGTGTGTGTGTAATCATTTTACATTTTACTTTAAGCTGATATAATGGTCCAAGTAGGGGCAGACTGGCAGGATTTCCCAGTTCTCAACTTCTTCCCACTTGCTTACTGATATGAGTGAATATGGCTTGCCTCTTTTAGTTCCAATCCATAAAAAAATGTTTGTTTTTTGAAAAAACAACAACTTAGAAGTGCATAAATAGCTTCAGATGTTACCAAATCCATTTAATAAAATTGCTGCCTGTTTTTGTCTTTGCTCTAGAACATAGCTATATTTTCACTATGAAGAGTTAACTGGTGATTTTTAAAAAGACCTTTAAAAGCATGAAAAGTGAGATTTCCTGGGCATTTTTCTTATGCAGGTCTTTCTCCTATGAAATGTTGACATACTCTCTCTCCACCAGATGGCAGACTTCAGTTAGATATGAACAATAATAACTCCCACATAAATCAGATGGGAGGGAGAAAAGAAAAATGTTTATTTAAAACAGTTCTGCAAGCATAGAGATTGTGATGACCCCCATCTTTTTATCGATATTCCAGGTCCTTTCCCTAAGTTTCATCTCTCATTTTTAATAAAGATCTTCCACTTCCAGACATATGGGCAACCTGCAATCCTCTTGCTTATCTCTAGCTCCCATCAGCATCACCAGTGGATAGGAGTGGTGGGAGCTCTTGTCTGGAATGACTAAGGGTGTCCATCCCTGATTTATGACAGCCTAAGAACAAAATGTGCAGGCGCTATCGTGTCCAATTGCTCAGTAAGATGAACATACTGTATGTTTCAGTCTCAAGGTTCTAGCCAATGCGTGCATAATTGCTGGAATGACTTGCAATCATTTTACTGGATTAAATTTATTGAATAAAAAGCTTTGTGTTTAAAGTTTTTGCTGTTTTGCTCTCACAATATCTCATGCTCCACGTATGCAATGGCTGAGATAATAATAATAATAATAATAATAAAAATTTTATTTATATCCCGCCCTTTCAATGTCTTGTGGCTCACAAAACTCTGCCAAGTGTTCCTCTTCTTCTGGTCCCATCCCACATGAGCATAGTCTATCATTCTGGGGAAGATATGGGACAGCCAGATAGTAGCCAGCTCTTTTTCTGTGGCTGGATGCACAAAGACATCAGCATCCTTTTGGAAATCCTGGAAGTCTTCTGGAGGTCCTGGAGGATGGTGTTTTCTTTGGGCTTCCAGCTGCACAAATGCTGCTGGCACTGCCTGGCTGTTCCCACAATCCTCCAGTCATCAAATGGCTTTGG
>NC_056524.1:155940466-155949695 GCF_019175285.1 Sceloporus undulatus
TTTCAAGTCTGATGAAGTTCACGAGGCTGACTGAACAAGATTGCACACTGGCAAATTTTCATACTTTTTGCATTTCCATACAGCAAATTATGTTTTCAGCAAAGGGCTATGCAGGTAAAAAAGCGGTGTAACAAATACCCAAGGACTGCTAGTATAGCCATTTGTTTTTTTCTAAAAAATTATCCCACATAACCAGGGTGGTTGTATTCAGTGTTCACCACAATTTTCAATTCTCATCCCAACTGGAGGGCGGATGACTCCAAACCATTTTGTATACCATCAGTCAGGCTATGTTACTCAGCGAGCTGGTCACACATTCTCAGGCATGATGAGCATAACCATATTACGCACCAATAGTTGGTGCCAAATTCTAAAGCTCATTCAAGTATGTTTCCATTACAACGAGAGCAAATTACATTCATTGTCACAACGTGACAAGTTTCCTATCTGTCTCTAGAGCCACTTCACGGGCTGTATTTCTATGGCTGATGTTTAACACAAAGATTTTTGCTTAGATTTTCCTTCCCCTACACAACATATAAAAATGATTTAAAATCAAAAATCATTTACAGTCCTTTCAAAAAACCAGTCACTCCAGATATTCGTGCTTAGCAGCCTGTATGTAGGTCTCTCTAATATCCAGCACCAAAATTAGATATAACTAGGAAAAGAGAAACGTAGGTGTGGTTGGATTTGGAGCAAAGAATAGTTAAGCATTCCCTGTAATGTTTAGACTTTTTGTTAAACAGAAAATGTTTGCTGACTATCGGCTCATGTACCTGTTTTACTAGCCCAAGCATTTAAATCTTTTAGATTCTGTTTGCAAATAGGGATTTTTATTCCAGAAAACTACATGCATGTTAGGTTCCATGTAAGCTATGGAGGAGAAGGTTATACGACATTCTGTTTGCATTTCACAAGAGGAATGACCTGTGGGTGCTCACTGATTGTCCAATGGCCCCAGAAGCCATCCAGACCCTGAGCGACAAGGTAGATAATAAAGCAGGGAGTACAGAAGCTGTAGCATCGCAAGACCCTTAGGTGCAGCTTGCTCCAGAGGTTCCTGACCCCACACCCTTGTTTTTAACAGATTTTGTCTTTCGCCTTTTGCTCGCTGATATAACTGAGGACAAAGCCATGTGGGGGCAGAGGGAAGGAAAGCAACTTTTCTTTTCCCTCCATGAATTCTCATATAGGTCATTCTTTCCCAGCTGGGGAAAGGATGAAGGGAAGGCTCTTCACTTCCTCCCAGTGACAAAAGGGGGGAATTCCCTATCATGTATGCATGTGTGCATGCCAGACTGTGGGACAGGTTACATTTTTGGATGACAAAACTCCCAGAATTCGCAGGGGTGGCTTGTGGAATGGTCCAAGCTGGTGCACCCGCGGTAATAAGGGAACACCACACCAGAGGCCAGAGAATTAAGCACCCACATTATAAGCAGAATCAGTGTGATTGTACAAACATTAGAAGGATTCTTAAACCACTAGTCTAATCCACAGTAAGGGAAGGGTTGTGTACCTATCAGTTCTCCCTTCCCTATGGCTGTATGCCAGGTCGGGGCAAAGTATGTTGGGCTGCGACTTCCATTGCCCTTAGTCAGCATAGCGAATGCTGAGAATGTCAGCCCAACAATGTTAAAGAGCCACCTTTACATATCTCTGGCTGTGTTAAAACATTATGTTCATGTTTATTTATTAATTATATTGTGTGTGGTTGTTGCATTCTGTACTTGGTACAAGGCCCAGAGAAGCAGCAGTAAGAAAATGGCCCGGGTACAGACAGAGCGGCTGGACCCTGACAAAAATTGTATGAGATAGCTGTGGTGTGTGACCAGAATCATGGAGGCTGGTTGCAGGGACATGGCAGTCACAGAGCCAGAGGTTGGGGTTCACAGCCAGGGAAATACAAATGGAAAGGAAAGAAGACGCCTGTGATAGAAAGACAACAGGATTGGATAGAGGCTGAAGCAAGGAAAGGCTAGCATCTAGGAGCAGAAACATGCAGGAGAGGTGCTGGAAGTGCTGTCATCTGGTCTATGCCCTTGAGGGGAAGCAGAGAGAGACGGAGCGACACCACATCCAGAAAAGTACGCTAGTTGCACGACACAGGCAAGCATTTTGGTCTGATCCATGAGTGTGAGACAAACACTAAAAAACATGCAGGCTTTATGTACAGCCTGATGAGATGCAGAAAAAGCATGATATAGGTGTCTATAATATAATTCAAGCAAACTTCATCATTATTATTTTTAGCACAAAGATGCGACATGGTTTCTTCAAAAAGAGATGCGATAGACATACCGAAACCCTTTGACATAAACGTACGCCCTTTGACACCCCAGGGCCACACCAGCAGTACAACTTCAATTAAATTACCAGGGCATCATACAAATAAAAACCCAATAATTAAATAGAAACAAACAGCTAACAATAACAGACCATAGAATGATGATGGCCTAAAAGCCCTGGGTGATTAAAGGCTCAAAGAAATCAAGTCAACCCCCCTGCCCTGAGAAAGCATGCTGAAAGCAGAGTACCGCAACAAAGTAGGCTCTTTCCCACTCACCACCTACCTCACTTTCAAGTGGACAGGCACATGTCAGAAGGCTGCTGAAATCCTTCAAGTAATGTGATCCCAATCCAAACTGCAGGAAAACGGGAAGCTACGCTGTAGAAAAAAAGCTTTCCCAAGGAAGATTGATGCTAGGAAATGATTTACAAAACTAGCTTTGTCTAGCTGGCTGGCTGCTCCTCATGCACCACTGAATTAATGTTCATGTTTATTACAGTCAGAGCCTTCCTTTCTTCTAATGACTTCAAGGTAGTGGGTTGGTCTCCTTCCCTCCAGTAGTTTCACACCCTTTGTGAGTAGTCAGGCCAGGGGCATCACTAAAAGGGGTTCATTCAGGGAGTGCCAGTCCACAGCAGGTGACAGTCTAAGTGTGTGTGAGGTGTGTGTGTGACACCACTGCCCCCCCAAACTGCCTTTTGGCAGCAAATGGCTGTGGTGTTAGCTGTTGTCCCTTTAAACACACGGGATGATGTGAGTGGGAGGTCAATACTCAGTGGGAAAGAGAAAGAAGAGGCCCTAGGTGTTTTTTAAAAATAAAAATTACACCACACACCACACCCACACATATGTATATATCGTATATAACTCGAACTACAAGTCGATTCATGTAATAAGTCGAGGACAAGATTTAGGGTCAAAATTATGATTGTTAAAAAAATAAAGAAAAATGAATTGCAAAGATTCCAGAGAGATAAGGAAATTACAGAGAGAAATTAAATCGATTCAAAAACAACTTGAAGTAGAAGCAACAAATGAACTAAATAGAGAAATTGAAGATTACCCAAACAAAACACTTTGAACAGGCAAACAAAACAGGTAAATGGTTGGCTACAAATTAAAAAAGGAAAAAAGAAAAGAAACGCAATAATAAAATTTAAACACGACAAAGGAGTGAGTAGTTACGCCAACAAGAAGAAATTAAAAGAGGTATTTGTGAACTTCTATCAGAACCTTGTATAAGGGAACAACTGGTGAGCCGTGAAGAGAAATCAAAGAATATGTAACTTCATCGAATTATTGAGAACTCTATCAGAGACGCACGAGCACATCTAAACAATCCCATATCAATACAAGAAATCTGGGAAGCAATTGATTCAAGCAAATTAGGGAAAATCGCCTGGTAATGATGGCTTAACAGCAAAATTCTACAAAAACATTCAAATAGCAATTGGGAGGGTTATAACTACACAGAAATCATTGAATGACGCTCTAGAACGGGACATATCCCCAACTCTTGGAAAAGAAGCAGAAATAATACTTAATTACCCAAGAAGGCAAAGTATTTTAGAACCTGCAAATTATCGTCCAATTTCATACTAATAACGACTACCAAAATATCACCACTATATTGGCCAAACCGTCTAAAGTACTGTTTAAAAGACTTAATTGATAATGACCCAAAGGGGATTTCTCCGAACAGATTTATGAGGGATAATTCGAGAATTTTATTAGATATAATAGAATATTATGAAAAGGCCACAATGACAAACAATTAGGACTTTTATTTTATAGACTTAGGAAAAAGCATTTGACTCAGTAATTGGCATACCCTGATTGAGGTGCTAAAGAAAATTCAAGTAGGCCCAAACTTTATCCAATTGGATAGAAAAAATATACATGAACCAAAGAGCTCAAATTAGAATAATGGTGAGAAAACCAAATTTATTAATTAACATTTGAAAGAGCGCACCAGACAAGGATGTCCTTTATCCCCGCTTTTGTTTTTATTAATAATAGACGCTTCTGATAAGAGAAATCAAAACAAGCTGATCAATAAAAGTATTAAAAATAGACACCAACAATATAAGATAAGAGCCCCTTTTGCAGACGACTTAATTTCTTCGCTGGATGATCCTCTTGGAAGTATTGAATTAGTAGTAGAAAAACTCTTGAAAAATCGGGCTTAATGATGCGTTGTAAAATTAATAAAAAAAATCTGCTATCCTTAACAAAAAAATATGGACAGAAAAAGACCGAAAACAACTGGATAAGTCGATGGTAACAACCTAGGGGCATATAGCAAAAGACTCTAAAGGATTGAAGCAAAGCAAAAACAATGTCAAAAACTTACAAAAAATTACTAGCAGACTTTGTGCTAGTCTCAAAGTGGATGGATGAGAGAGTGGAGGGGGCCAGTGCTTCCAAGACAGATTATCTCTTTTCACCATAGGATGAACTCTTTTAAATAAGGAGTTAAGATACAGTACTTACATTGACCATAGATAAGTCGGACTCAGTGTTTTTAGGTCAATGTTGACCAAAATTTAGACCTTATTAACATGAGTTCTATACAGTGTGTGTATGTGTGTTGTGTGGGTGTGGTGTGTGTGTGTGTGTGTATATATATACTATAATATATATATATATTATATATATATCTTCAAAAAACATATTCTTACTAAATTTTCCAAATTAACCAAAATGTTAAATACATTTTAACCACATGAAAACTATGTACATGTTAACTGCTTTATGCTGCAGTGTACAATCATATAATTAAAGGTATAATTGCATTTGGCTGGTTGTTATTGTTGCAACTATGCCACTGCATTCAGTGATACATGGGAATTACGATTTATGGCAATAGTTATAAGCTTTTTTTAACCAAAGCTTCTGAATGTGTGTGGTATGGGAGGAGGTCAATGGGAATGGGAGAGGTGACACCATGAGTTATGCCAGTGGCATCCTGAGGTCGGATCACTTGATGCGAAGGGGCAACTGCCTTGCCCCCACTGTCTTGTCTTCCCCCCTCCTGCCAGCCACAAAACCCAGGCTGCTGTGCAGCACCCCCTAATGTCTTCGCGCCTGGCATGTGCTGCAACCATGTCAGACATTTAACCCCCCCCCAAAGGTCTTCAGGGTTACAAGTCCTCTAGAGGCTGCTGTACCGCTTCCCTCAGTAGTGGCAGCTGCTGGGGAGGGGGCAATGCCTTCAACATTTGGCATGGCAGCAGCCACACTGGACCATGAAGGCCTTTTGGGAGGGCTTACTTCATGGCCTGGTATGGCTTCAGCTGCGCCAGAGGCTGAAGGCACTGCCTCCCAAGCAGCCACCATTTCTGAGAGGGGCAGCACTGCCGCCTCTGGAGGGCCTGTTTAGGTCCTGTGTGGCTGCTGGGCAATTGGGAAAGTGTCCTTTCTCATTCGAACCACAGCGATGCCAGTCCCTCCGGGTGCATCGACCCCACCGGGTAACACCTCCCCTCTGGGGTGTCACTCAGTGTGGTCTGCACCTCCTTGTGACACCACTGGTTATGGCACTGGGTAAAGCCAACCCTAGTGACTGAGTCAGGCTGATTGGGTTTTGGGCAGTGGGGGGGACTGATCCAAGGTCACCCAGTGAGTTTCATGCACTGGAGGTTAGAACAGTATTTCCCAAGTCCCAGGCCAGTACACTCCACTCCATGGCACTCCACTACAATGATGAGAATACAACATCATAAATGCCATTGCTTTTTTATCATAAGAAAGTGAAGCCTGTAAGGAGACTTGCCCTAAATTTCCATCTGCTTACTCAGAAAACTGTGGGGTACTACATAATACTAAGCACACACTACAGAAAAAGAGACAGAGGGCGCTGCCATCTTTTCTGGAGAAAAATGCTTTCTGGATCCAAAGTGGATAAGCATTGTACTTGTACAGTCATTCTGTCATAATTATGCATGACATATACCTATGTATTTCAGCTGAAATGCTGGATCTGCAAAGTATGTCTAGTCTTCAACAATAATATTAGTATTTTTCAAGAACTAATCATCCTGTGACACCAAATTGCCAGATGGAAAAATAAGACACAAATACTCCAGGAACTGTAAAGTGTTTTGGAACAGATCTCATGAGTATTTTCAGATTTATTCTTTGCACGTTTTGGCTTTGTGTGTTAGGACTAACTTGCAACAATAAAAGAAGCACCATATGGGAATCATGGCTGGAATAATTCTTCCATTAAGAACTGAACTGTGGAATTTATAAAAGACCCTCTGGCAAATTAAGTTAATGACTTTCTAAAAGCTCCCCAAAAGCTGAACACAATCTGTGCTGTTTCAGAAACACCCCTTTGCTGCAATAACTTTCCATTTTTGAGTTCAACTTTTCTTCTTTCAGCTGTTTTGTAGTCAACCCCTCAGGCTGATAGTAACCCTGCTCAGTATCTGAAAGTATTGTTCTGTCATTTGATATATACGAGTATGGAGAACAGTTACATTTTGTCTCTTCTCCATATCCATATCACAAAAACTACCTCCCATATGAATCAAGTGACAAACTTTCACTCTCAGCTGCAAAAATACCTACCTTTGCACCACTCTTTGGTTGTCAGATAACAGTTCAAATGGTGAAACCATGTTTCTACAGGTTTTTTTTAATTAAAAAATAAAAATACTTGAGGTTTATCAGGAAGGCCAGATAGTGATCATTATTATGCTTGTAAATAATCAAGATGGGATTCAATTACCCTAGTACTGGGGTAAATCGCAAATTGTGGCAGTGTTTCTACATGGTAACAAAAGAAGCACAATTCTTTCTATAACCTAAGCAGGTAATTCACTTACAGTATGTGGGAGCTGTAGCCTAAATCCAATGACTATTGCTAACTAGAGCGGGCGTACTACATGACAAACTACACTCTTCAAGCCTGTCCGAGCCTTGAAGAAACTACCACAACTACTTAAAGAAAAAAGGTCTCTCTCCTTTTGCATCTCTAGCAATTTACTGATTGTTCAAGCCCTCCCTCTTTGAAAAGATTATGTCTGAGGAAAGAAAAACACAAACTAAATGGCCACATGGTAGCCATGGCTTCAAGCTGTTACTATGCTCAGTGGAGAGCAAGGACTGCATCTACACTGCAGAATTAATGCAGTTTGATACTGCTTTAACTGCCTTGGCAGGCTTTAAAACACTTTGACTTGCTCTCCTGCTATCTGCTTCCTATTTTGGGGTGTCTTCCACTCCAGTAAGTAAGGACTGTTCTGTGGAATCTCATCCTAACTGAAATGAGAGAAAAATATGGTGTAGTACTTTGAGTATTGCACTAGGACTCCTAGAAATAGGATTCAAATTCCTGCTCAGCCATGGAAACACACCTTGGCCAGGTAACACCCTGGCAGCTTCAGCTGAAGGCAGTGGAAAACCTCTGAAGAAATCTTGCCAAGAGAACTTTTTGATAGGGCCGCCAACCTGAAACACATAATACAGTAAAACCATCCTAAAATAAAGTTAACGCATCTGAGAAAATAGACTTAAGTCTATGAAAGCTCATGTTGCCAACTTCTTTCTTTCTTTCTTTCTTTCTTTCTTTCTGTTAGTCTCAAAGTGCTACAAGATCTCTCTGCTTACTGATTCTACAGACTAACAAGGCTATATCTTTGCATTCTAAGATAAAGTTAGTTATTCTACCCCAATCTACATAACTGCGATGCCCCAAAGCTGCCCCAAAAAATTAGTTCTTGTGTCTCTAATGTAAACTCACAAAAGTGCTTTAAAATAGATAAAAAGTGAAATGGGTTCTTCTGTTGTCAACGCATGCACCACATCTTTAATAATGCTGCCTACACTTGTAGTGTTTCATTTTTTCTCAAGAGCAGAAAAGAGTTTGAATATCCTCCTCCTGAGTTGTTATCTATATCTCCACCACTTCAACCCTTACTTGACACCCTAAGAGTCAAATCTGCAGATAGCATTTTTATTGTACGATGTGCAAGGCAGAATATATAAACCATTTGGCCAAGGAGAATATGTTAGCCTTTTAAAGGGATGTGAACAATGCAGCCCTCCAGATGCTGTTGCACTGCAATGGCCAGCATCCTTCACCATTGGCTCTGCTGGCTAAGGCTGCTGGGATGCGCAGTCTGGCAATATAACTGGAGAGCCCCACATGATTTCCACCCCACGTTAAATGGAAAGCACAACACTAGTAATAATAAGCTGTATAAAAGCAATAATATGTAAATTCCTACCTTAGCTCTAGGCTATGGCTACATCAAGAGTAGTTTCTCAGACCTGCCAGAGAGCTGTCCATAGGAGAAAGCTGAAAGGGACCCTGAAAACACAGCAAAAGGGGTTCCCTGTGAGATGACTCTCCACAGCCTTCTTGAACTACTTTTGTGTAGTGCAATTGCCAAGTAACCTGAGGATGCCATCATAAAGCAGTTAACCAATAGCAGTTGTTTTGTCCTAGGAACAATTGAAACCATGGGAACTATGGATCTGACAAGGATGGATCAAGCATGACATGCCTTGCAGCAGTGGCAAGTTGTCTGGGTCAGGACAAAAAGACCTTGCCTCAAACCCAGAGGCCAACTTTGTCCACTTGGGAAATGTCATCGCAGGACCCAATCACGTCACCCAAAATATCAGAGGCACTTTCGCTTGCTCACAGGGTGACCAGGTGGCCTCACCACGAAGGAAGACAAGATACTGCAAAAACGTAGGGCATTACAAAATAAAAGCTAAAAAAATTCATATAAATAATAAATTCATGCTTCACAGTTATGCTCAGAATGGAGGACACTTTGCAATTCGGCCTGGATAGGAGGCTTAAATGTGACGTGAATATTACATCCCTGTGAGTGTTTCGAACTGTTATTTCCATTCTGAGCCTGAACCTTAAATTTATATTAGTGTTTTGAGCTTATTGGGTCATGTCCTCCATTCTCC
>NC_056524.1:155949795-155952435 GCF_019175285.1 Sceloporus undulatus
ATTTATATTAGTGTTTTGAGCTTATTGGGTCATGTCCTCCATTCTCCTCAAAGGTCCTCCATTTTGAGCTCAAATCTTACATCCCTATGAGTGTTTTGAGCTGTTACTTGGTCACTTCCTCCATTTTTCTTGTAGGTCCTCCAGTTTGACCCTGAATCTTACATTCCTGTGTTTTGAGCTGTTATTAGGTCACTTCCTCCATTCTCCCAGAAAGTTCCTCCATTTTAAGCCTAAATTTTACATTCTTGTGTTTTAATCTTTTATTGGGTCATGTCCTCCATTCTCCTGGAACGTCCTCCATTATTGAGCCTGAATCTTACATCCCTGCGAGTGTCTTGAGTTGTTATCTGGTCACATCCTCCATTCTCCTCGAAGGCCCTGTATCTTACATTCATATTCATGTTTTGAGCTTGTTGTTGGGTCACATCCTCCAATTCTCCTCCAAGGCACTGCATTCTGAGCCAGAATCTTACCATTATATTGATGTTTTGAGATGTTATTTGATCATATTCTCCATTCTCTTTGAAGGTCTTCCATCTCTGAGCCTGAGTCTTAGTGTTTCAAGCTGTTACAGAGGTACCCCGGGTTACGAAATTAATTCGTTCTGCCGCCGCTTTCGTAACCCGGAATACTTCGCAAGCCGAAAAACCCATAGGCGCTAATGGGGAAAAGCCGCGATTTCGTGCGAAAAAGCGCCGAAATGCACCAAAAATTTTTTCGTAACCCGAAATAACCTTCGTAACCCGGAACAGTTATTTCCTATGGGATTTTTTCGTATCCCGGAAATTTCGTAACGTGGGTATTTCGTATCCCGGGGTACCACTGTATTGGATCACGTCCTCCCCTCTCCTAGAAGGCCCTCCATTTTGAGTCTCAATTTTACATTTCAGTGTTTTGAACTGTTATTGGGCCACGTCCTCCGTTCTCCTCAAAAGCCCTCCATCATGAGCCTGAATCTTACATTCCTGTGAGTGTTTTGAGCTGTTATCTGGTCACGTCCTCTGTTTTTCTTGAAGGCTTTCCATTCTGAGCCTGAACCTTACATTTATATTAGTGTTTTGAGCTTATTGGGTCATGTCCTCCATTCTCCTCAAAGACCCTCCATTTTGAGCCCAAATCTTACATCCCTATGAGTGTTTTGAGCTGTTATTTGGTCATGCCCTCCATTCTCCTGGATGGCCCTCCATTTTAAGCCTGAATTTTACATTTACGATGGCGGTTTGAGCTATTATTGGGTCACTTCCTCCATTCTCCTTGAAGGCCCTCCATTATTGAGCCTGATTCTTACATCCATGTGAGTGTTTTGAGCTGTTATTGCATCACGTCCTCCATTCTCCTAGAAGGTCCTCCATTTCAAGCCTGAATTTAACATCTGTGTTCTGAGCTGTTATTTAGTCACGTCCTCCATGCTCTTGGAAGGCCCTCCATTTTGAGCCTGAATCTTACATCCATGTGAGCGTTTTGAGCTGTTTCTGGGTCATGTCCTTCATTCTCCTCCATTTTTGACCCTGTACCTTACATTTATTTTGGTTTATCGAGCTGTTATTGGGTCACATCCTCCATTCTCCTGGAAAGCCCTCCATTACTGAGCCTGAATCTTATATTCTTGGAAGTGTATCTTGAGCTGTTATTTGGTCATGGGTCCTCCATTTTTCTTGTAGGTCCTCCATTCCTGACCCTGTATCTTACATTTATATGGGTGCTTTGGGCTGTTATTGAATCATGTCCTCCATTCTCCTGGAAGGTCCTCCATTACTGAGCCTGAATCTTATATTCTTGGAAGCGTATCCTGAGCTGTTATTTGGTCATGGGTCCTCCATTTTTCTTGTAAGTCCTCCATTTCTGACCCTGAATCTTACACTTATAGGGGTGTTTTGATCTGTTATTGGGTCACGTCCTCCATTCTCCTGGAAGGTCCTCGATTACTGAGCCTGGACCTTACATCCCTGCGAGTGTTTTGAGCTGTTCCTTGGCCATATGTTCTCCATTCTCCAGGCAGGCCCTCCATGTATAGGTCGAGGAGGGGCCTGGTCCTCCCTTTGCAGCTGGAGGCAGAGGAGGAGGAGGAGGCCCTGGCCCTGGCGCCTATCGCTTTAAGGAGGAGGAGGTCTGAAGGCCTCCCTCTTTCTCCTTCCCTCGCTGCTTCTGCTCACAGGAAGTCTCCCTCCTTCTCCGAAGAGGAGGCAGCAGCAGCAGCAGGAGCCTCTGGCCGAGAAGAGAAGGAGGACCGGGCTCTGCCTGAGGTGAGCGATGCCTTCCTGGGTGCCTGCCTGCCTTCTTTCCTTCCTTCCTTCCTGGGGGCGCCTCCGCCATTTTACCTTCCCTCCCTCCGGTGGCTGTCATTCCCTGGCGCCTTTCCTTTCAGGGCTGCATCCACACTGGAGCAATAACAACCCGGTTTGGCAGCGCTTTAACTTGTTGCTGTCTTGGCTCAAGTGCTATGGAATTCTGGGAGTTGGAGCATGTTTTGGGAGCCCAGAGCGGAGCGTGGATCCACAGGCCAAGGCTCCAGGCACACAGACACACCTGGCTGCCCCCTTCCTTCCTTCCTTCCTTCCTTCCTTCCTTCCTCTCCTTCCTCCTTTTTTTCTTCTTCTTCATCTTCCTCCTCCTCTTCTTTTTTCTCTTCTTCTTCTTCTT
>NC_056524.1:155952460-155971618 GCF_019175285.1 Sceloporus undulatus
CCCCCCCCCCCCTGTGCTCTCTTACTGCAAACAGCAAACTCGTGAATATAAGGATTTGGGAACAACATGGAATAATCTTAATTCTAGACCTTCTCTCCATAGTCACTTAGTCGTCTACATAATTTGTACTGCAACTAAATCACACTGCAAAAAAAAGAAGTAGTTTATCTACAAAAGCAAAAACTTCATCATACTTCATTGCTATATGTTCCCAGATCCCCAGTATTCTTTTTCAGGGTACAGACTAGTTACTCAAAGTGTTTTGTTTGGTTTCCCTCTCTGCCAAAATAAAGCTGCTTCGGGTCTCTTTGGAGGTATGCTATTTAAATTGATGCATGCATTCCTAAGAAATCCGGACGCTGCTCCAAAAGCTGCACTCTGGTGCTTAGGAAGGAGTTGGGCTTTTGGTGCGACCTCCAGAATCTTAGGACCCATGCATCCATTAAATTAGCTCCCTCCAAAAGAGCCCGGAAGCAGCTTTATTTTGGCCGTCTGTAACAGGCCATAGTTTTATGAGATGCCTGCAACAGAGTTCCAACCAGCAGAGTAGCCCGGTCATTGCATGTGGCTTAAACAAGAGTCAAGAAGTCCTCTGGCTGAGGTTGTTGGCCTTTCTCCTGTATGCAGACATTTACAACTAACTTCAGTATTGGTCATCACTGGTAGTACATTAGCAGTGTACAGAAGAGTGTGTGTGGTGTGTGTGTGTGTGTGTGTGTGTGGTGTGTGTGAAGTGGGGGGGCAATGAGTTTTGCTGTTGGTTATTTCATTTGCACAGAATGTGATTTATGTACACTGGATTACAGATTAATTCCTTCCTGCTTATTTGCAAGGAAATAGTCAATTTACGAATTAATGGGTCCTTCCTGTGACAGAATTTTAATTTGAGAGTTTGTGACCTTATATATGGAGGCGCTCAGAAACTACAGTAGTTTACTATGTAATACACACAAACAGACTGGTGGTTACCACATGCTTGTACTTGGCCTACAGTGTTTTTTTCCGCGAAAGAAATGAACAAACACTCTGCGACATCCTGGCCAAAAAACCAAACTGTACATCGGAAAATGTACTGTAATGTTAAGACAGAGCAGTACTAAGAAATGGCCAGAGATGTGGAACAACTAATCCCCAAAGAAGAAAGTACTGCAATTTTCCACCTTTTATTTCAGAACACCTGGCAGAACATTACTAGACCTCCAGCATCTCTAGCTAAAAACAACTCTAGTATGCGAACACAGGCCCCAATAAACCGCAATGTCAGTTGTAAATCTATTAAACAAGCTGTGGTGTTCTTATATAAGTTCATTATTCGACTCTTAAGTCGCTGATTTGAGAGTTTGGAGAGTTGGGAATGAGACCCAAATACTTCCACCAGTAATGATATTTACCAATCCACTGGTTGCTAGTTCCACCAATCTCCACTCCACTTGTCTCTAGAGGTTCTATCAAGACTTGTGCAGCTGCTGTGCCTGTACAGTCCCACTGAAGCCCTCCCCCAAAATTTTTTTTTTTTTTTTTTTCCTTGGATGTTTCTATAAGGAGCCTAATCCAAAACCACCATGTGAACTAGGTTTACAGCAGCAGCCTCTTGACCCTCAGGATGGAGGAGGGGCTTTAAGCAATATAGTTATGGCTAGGAAAGCAGATCCAGAGGCTACCACCACCAGATTTCCCAGGTCTCAGAGTTTGGACGTGAAGTTTCAAGACTTTACTCTTGTTTTCTCAGGAGAAAAAACTCTGAAATGGGAGCAGGCAGACTCAAAAGCCAAAATGCTTTTTTCCTTGGCTTTTCTGACGAGAAGTACAGGTGATACTGGTTGACTGCTTATTCTGTCCACTCTTATTAAACAAATGTCTGAGTTTAATTCTTTAGATAATTACAAGGCCACTGAATATCTGGAGAATTTAAACACAATTTAGCATTACTTACGCAGCCTATGACATGAGTGCAAGGTTATGAGACTACTGGAACTTCATCTTTATTATTCTTTCCTTCTTTAAGTTATTGACTTCCCCACTCAACCAGAGTGCCTCAAAATGCTTTTCAACAACATTCCTCAGTGGCCTTTCAACAACATTAACTATATACTCCAAAGCAGTTTTAGTTGCCAGCCCCAGGCCAGAAGCCCAGACTGAAATGGATCCAGCACCTGAACAAAACTAAACATGCTGGGATTTTACCACGCAATAGCAACACTCTAGCACCTTTTCCCAAAATGGAGTAGGCACTGGCCTCAATATAATCATGAAAACTAGAGTAGTTTTCTCAAAGTCATCTCATACCACCTTTCTTCAATATCCTTAAGGTCACCACCTCTTTGAATGAAGGAACTTATACACATTTTGAATCTCAGCCAGATAAGGCATTCTTCCTTTATGTTACAAGTGAAGAGGGAAAAAGATTGGAATGGGCAATTGGCCAGTCGTACCTTGAACCACATGGGTCACTGAAAGCTGACAGGTGACTTGAAGGAACATGCCACACACACCCACCTCTCCAAACACCTTACCAAACTCCTCCTTCTGCCACAAGTTAAAATTGCACCAAAAATTTAACATGGCAAAATTAATGATTCTACTCACTCACATGTCTGCAAAGCAATGCAATGTTAAAACTGCTTTGGATGTGAGTGCTTAAATATTACAGTATGCCATCTTTGAGGCCTCTAACCATTCTTTAATATCTACCTGATAGCTTAATTTACAGAAGGCCCCCATTTTTTATACAGAACAGTTTGACTGGATACAATGTGATGAAACGTATTCCAATGGTGATAAAAAGTATTACTTCTTTCTCTCACTGCCCTTCTAAGGTGGTGCACTCCCCTGTTTGGGGGTTAGAGTTGCATTATTTTTCTGCCTTCTGCCCTGCGTTCCAACCTATCATACTAGGTCCTGTGCGGATGGAACAGAAAACAAATAAATAAAAAACCCTTATTTCCTTTCAGCTTTCATTTTCTCTGTGCAAATCAGGGTCATATCCAAAAGGGGATGATGCCACCCCTTTGTTTATTACATTCCATTACTGTATTCCCTAACTTCTAAATTCATACTCTCAGCGCCTAAACAAAAACTAGAACAAAGTGATTTTTCCTCCAAGTTAAAAAAAGTAAAAATTTGCAAAACGTAAAACATAAAAAAGGGTTTACCAAACATGTTCTACTTTGTAACAATTGCATTTTACAATGTATACAAAAAAAGCATTATATTTGAAAAGTTCATCAATAAACAATTTATTCAATCAGAAAACCCACCTGGAGAAGTATTACAGTACTCCCTGTAAAATGTGCTCAAAGCACCTTGCGGACGCATTGAAACATTAATTTGAAAAACATTCAGAAAAAAATCCAATACAAACTTTCACAAAGTACCAGACAAACTTTGCCAATGATACTGAAAAGGACAGAAACCCAAGAGTAGTAAAAATGAGACTTGAGCAAATGAGCTTGAAAGATTTGCCCAGTGCTTAGCACCAAAAAAAAATCTTTGTCAAGAGGAGATGATGCATGGGAGTACCATGCCAAACTGCCAGTCATTGTTCAGACAGCTCTTTGGTAATTCAATCCAGATCCAATCTGACTCCACAGATGGCCTCTTATAAAACGATCTGCCATCAAGCCAAGAAAATGCCCCTGACCATAAAGAGTTCTGCCTCACCATGATCATCCAGATTTTTATGGTTTTTTTTTTTTGGCCTGGACAGGAACTCTACATCCTTCTGAACGGACAATATGCTAAGACAGATACAACTCAATATAGGGGCATCCCCATATGCCTGCCACTATAGTCATGACGCACTTAATTGTTGTCAGTAATGGGACCTTGGAATGTCGCGTCCTCTGGACTTTATACAGGAAGCGTTGGTTGCAAAAGTGTACAAACACAAAAAATAAAGAGAAGGAACAGACCTACCCTGCGACATCATTCCTATGAACATGTAGGCTTCAACATCAAGTAATACTTAGGCCATATGCCATACTCTGAAGTGAGCAGGGACAAAGTGAACAGCAACCATTAGTTCTGCTTGCCGGACTAACTTCCTCGGTGCCGCTGAATCACCGGTAGCTGTAGCTCTTCTTCCTGCATATGCACAGCACCAGTTTTGCTTCAGCTGCGAGAGCAGAGGGAGCCTCAATGTCCAACTCAGTACCCCTGGTTCTCCATATGTCTCTGCTCTATCACAAGGGACATTATTTGTAGAAACAAGCACTTGTGGCATAGGAACCCACTATGTGGCTTAGAAACATTGCAAATGTTTGCGATATAGCATGAATATACGGCTACATTCTCTGGAGTGTTTAATTATGGAAAAAAGCCAAGTCATTAATCGTCTACTGAAAACTACAGCCAGCATTTGCTACCGGAAATTTGGTTAACCGACTGCACAGTTTTTCCCTTTTTTCACCAGGACTAATCCCTACATGGACGTCAGGAAAACCACAACCTGATTCTAACATCTGCTTGATCGCTGCATTCTTAATGAACGTCATGAATATTGGTTTTCAATAATTAATACTGCAACAGAAAAAGAGCATTACCATGAGCTTCCCACTACAAATACTTGGTCGAAACGATTAAACCTGCACCCCTAGAACCACCCTGAAGCATTTTTCATGAGACGTAACAAAACAGCTTAACTGTCTGAAAACTTTACCCGAGCACCTTATTTCTCCCCACCCCATATAAACAGTATTTTGGAAAACTCATTCCATCTGCTGACCTTTCAGTAAACCAAGAAATTGTAGTAAATTAAACTCTTGGACATTTCTAATCAATTCATTGAAAACTACCTGGCCACAAATAAGAGGGCCACCCGGTTGTTGGGGGGGGGATTTATTTGTGCGGTGGGTTACTTTCCTGAGTTTACTAGGAAGCTTTAATGCAGCAAAAACTAAAGCATGGCATACCAAAAACAGCTCCAAGAGTACAGCTCTGTTTTTAAAAGCACATTATGTGGAGCTTTTTATTACATGCATTTCCAGCTCCGTATACCTGCAATGAGGTAAAAAACAGCTTCATGATTATTTGAATCAAGGGACCCATCGCCCACAGTGCATTCTGGGCCCCATGTCACTTTAACGTGTGTTATTGATCTATCTATTCCATCCACTTAATCTGTCCTTTTAAAAAAGCTGCACAATAATTTGTTATTTTACATGTCCGTTTATGTAAAGCTTCAACCTTTTTCAAACTCCAGCTTTTATTATCTTTTTGAAGCCTAGACCTACCGTGGTGAGCCTGAGAAGCCCAAACCATAGTGGCCTAACAAAGTTTCCATCTGCACATTATATCTGGGACAGTTGGATTTTGTCAGTTTATATCACCAATCTGCAAAGACCAAATTTCTAAAGACTCCTCCGTGTTGATCAGATGTAAATTTTTGCTGTTCGATATATACAAACAAGGGTTCATGGTAAAATCCAACATTACTTCTTCCATCAGCATGTATATTTTGCGTACCTAAGTGGAATATCAATGTGCAATCAAACAAAACACATTAATGTAAATCCTTTTTGTGACAAGTAGGTCATTATGTCTGAAGGAAGGATATATACATGTGTGAAACAGACGTTTTCAGTTCCTACCGCAGTAATACCAAACTTATTTTAATACCTTGGGGAGGGCGCGGGGATTTCTGGATAAGGCCAAGATCTCCACTCCCTACCCCCCCATGGCAGTGCAGGCAAAGGTCCTTCCTTTCTTGGACATGTCCTACATTTGAACCTTCTAAATAAAACCTTCTGGTCCATGGCTCCAGAAGGGAATTCCCAAAATATCCTCTGTTTTGAGCCATACAAACCTGCCTTGTGTCATCTGGTGTCTCAGCACTGCGAGCGAGCGATTTTTCAACGATTTATTACTGGTTGCCATGCTGTTGCAAGGGTTTGCTATCTTCCTTCAAGCAATCAACCCTGACTAAAATGTTTCTCCTGAACAATACCGCCCTAAGACTATAGAGCAACTATTGCTTGCATCAAGAGAGAATCGGAAATGGGGAAAGAGTCAGCAAGATTGCAGGCGGGACCCTAACTTGAACAGCACATCCCAACGTATGGGGAGAAGGGAAGCGCTGTGGAGAAGACTGTCGCCATGTGGTGGTTTTGTTAATGTGTGTCTATGCTTTCTGACTGAGGCTGTGGAAAGAAAAGAGGATTTGGGTTGTTGAAGCAAATCAGTGGCACAAGGGGAAGCGGGGGTTTGTGTGTGTGAACGTGTTCTGATTGGGCTGAGAAAGTAGCAGGAGGGATGAGAGAACAAATGGGAAATCTACCAACGAAAAGATAATAATATAAATGTAGATTTCGGTCAAGGGTTTTTGCTCTAGTATAATGTAACAATTTACCAAATTTGTTTTTGCTCAGCTTCGCTATAAGTCACTGCAAGCATTTTAACAAAAAATAAGTTCATCAGAAAAATATGGCTCAATACCCAATTTCAAAACCAGTATACGTAGCATAGCTTGTAAAAATAAAACCTATATTAAATGAACTCTGTTTAGATTCGTGTTTTAGCTTTTATTTGATCATTGCCTATATTTTTTTCTGAATGTCCGCATTTGCAGTGACTGTGTCCTTTTTTGCAGTGATTGATGACATCTAATTACCCTGAGTGGGGAAGTGTATACTCTCTATGCAGCTGACATACAGGACCATATTTTGTCTGAGACTGAAGAGCCGCACCTTACCACAGCAGTATGGTACCTATGACAAAACCATTAGGTAAGGACTCTCAATGTTTGTTATAGTAAGTTTCCCTAAGTCCATGGCAATTATTTTCCAAAGTGTGACACATATATATTGCTTGCCTAAGCGGGATTGCTAAGCGGGGAAGAGTTGAAGGCCAACACGACCCAGAGGTTCATAATTAAGTAGAGCTGACGAAGGCTATTTCCAGTGTTCTTTTTTGGCCCTCAAAACACAGATTTTTAAACTGTGAGCAATTTTTTTTTTTGCCAGGCCTTATGCAAATCACTTGGAAAATGTTTTGTTATTCTCTGCACTGACTTCCTTCAGTTTAAGTTGAGGGGGTTATCAAATCAGACACACAATATCAAGTTCGTGGCACCTGCCCACTGTAGTTCTCTGGGTGTGGGCAAAGGGAATGCTGTAATAATCCCTGTCTGTATTGTTAGTGGCTGAGCTGTGAGCAGCTTATTTACAAGGCCAAAAAGCTGCACGTGGTGTCAAGTACAGTGTGTTAGTGACGAAGCGTGGTTCATGGAGTAAGTAAGGGAGGAGCTCTGGGAACAGTAGCATATGAAGTTGTCTTTAGAGTGCCTACAGAACAAAAATATTTCAAAAAAGGTTTTTTGCAGCTATCATAAGGTTTCCACTGGAATTTAAATTGCTCATGTATTCTGCTCATACCATCGATTTCCACTCTCCCTTCCCAACACACACTTTTGTTATCCTATAGACAGGTGGTTCTCAAACAGTGGCAGGATCCCAAGGGGGCCAAAGAGAGTTGCCTCAAGGGGGCTATGAGACGGAAGTCCCTGGTGCTGATCCCTCTCTTCTTCCTCTTCAAAACTTTTTGTGTCAAATTTACCCATTTTTTAATTTT
The DNA here is from genome assembly GCF_019175285.1 of Sceloporus undulatus. Lineage (NCBI taxonomy): Eukaryota > Metazoa > Chordata > Lepidosauria > Squamata > Phrynosomatidae > Sceloporus > Sceloporus undulatus. Next base: position 155,960,027 of record NC_056524.1, read on the forward strand.
TCCACTGAGTAGAAACATGTTTACATAACCCAATCTTCTATATATCCTAAAATATTAACATGCAAGCCAATTACCTAACATACAATAACATATAATTCTTCGATTCCTAAGTTTTTTTGCTTGAAAACAATAAGCCTGGTATCCGCAGGGGTTTTTTGGCCCCCCTGCAGCTCCCCAAATCCGCCGATGCTCAAGCATGCATTAGACCCAATGGTGGCGCAAGCCCCCACACCCCATTAGGAAAAGACGACTTCTTACCTTGCATCCCCCACCCAGGGCTCAGAGGCCACAGACTTCACTCTGCAGAAGGAAGAAAAACAGTTTGTGCACTTCAGGACCCACCATAGTAGCCAAGGAAATGCCTGCTGGGGCTGCATCCACAACTGTCTCTCCCACATTCTGCATCAGCCACTGGTCGAGGGAGCGGTAACACCCAGAGATGTTTGCTCTTGACTCTAGTACTCTTATCATCGAAACCAATAACCAAAACCAAATAAACATGGGTAAACACCTTTTTCTGTTAGATAAGTAATCAATGGCAACAAAAAAAATTACACATGCATTCAGTTAAATATTTAATTTATAAATACAACTGTTCAATTTGTACATCTTATTTCTTTTGAAAATATTAAAAACATACATACACTAAATAAATAAAAATATTTTTATTCATATACAGTGCGCCGCGTTTTAGTCGGGGGCAGCATATGCAGTTTTCAGCATATGCTGACAACTGTGCAGAACTGCTCCTGCCCCACCCCAGAAGTAGTAATGGGGTGTGCACCCATCGGTGCATGCACCCACGCCGCAGGCCACAGGCCACACGGACATAACTTCTAACTGGCTCCAACACGTGTAGATTTCCCCTTATGCGGGGGATCCAGAATGGCTTCCCAATAATGGGAGGGCCCTACTGTACTATGGGGGAGGGCTGATGTCTGCATGCATATGTAAAGAGGGGTCCCAAGAGTACAAAGTTTGAGTGCCCGTGGTATAGACAACATTGTTTTGGATTTTTAACCGATGTGTTAAACCTACTTGATCCAGATAGGGGCATCCCACAGTATAGCATGAACTGTGTTAGAAAGGCTTTTAATGCTCTCCAGAAACAGGCTTGTAACTCAAAAATATCAAAAAGTCTCAGGAACTGCTGGAAGGGGGGAAAATGTGCAGTTTATGTGGGGAAACAACTTGTAAAAAATATAATCCTCTTTACCCAGCTCTATTTAAGATTATACGAGAATGGTGGGCCCAACAATTGCCTACTGCTCATATGCCTATGCAAGTAAGGGGCACCACACTTGAGCAGTTGTACGATGACTACAGACCTTCTTGGGACCGCTCGTCAGCAATGGGCTTATTCTCCCGTTTTTAGAAAAGTCATTTCGATTACCGTTGACCCTCAATTATCCGTTTGTGGCATCTGTTTCCACTTCCTTCTAGCAGCTACCAAAATCCAAGGCGCTCAAGTCTTAACTTGTCCTTAATGCGCACAGCCACATGGCCTCTCCAAGGCTTCTGCTCCAGGCTTGCTTCATAGGCGGGGAGGCTGGAAACTTCATCAGTCAAGGGAGCTGTGAAGAAGGGTGAGTCTGGGACAGAATCTCCAGGCTCTGAGATCCAAGTGCTGGCAATGTCTCCCTCCAGCCGGTGAGGCTCTAGCTCCACCTCTAAAGCCAAGCCAGGGCAGAAAGCCTCAGAGAGAAGAGAGGGAGGGTGGCCGGTGGGAAGAGGAGGAAGGAGGAAGAATGGAGGGGGAAGTGAAGGAAGGAAGAAGGAAGAAGGAAGGAAGGAGAGGAAGGAAGGGGGGAAGGTTAGGACTCGTGCATTGGCCCCCAATGCTCAAGCCCGCATTGGGGCACCAGCTTGCATGAGCAAGTCATTCATTTGGGACAATGCAGGCTTACCCCTCCACAGATGGTCAACTTCATGGATGGCAACTCCGTGGAGACAAGTTCCTACTGTACATTTGCAGACCAACTTTCACTAAAGAAAAGTATAGTACAAATGTGTCAAGGAGGGGGATGACGTTGGGCTTCTAAACCCTTTTCCAGTAGTCGCTTTAAATGCTTACTTGAGAATTTCAAGTTTCAGTGAACACACCGCAAGTTCTGGCAAGCTTCCACGGGGGGATTGGGGAGCCTGCCTGCCTGTCACTGCATCAAGTCTTTTTTTGCTCTCAAAGCTCAAATGACGGTTTCCCCACTTTTTGGCACTTATACTGACAGTAGATTGTTTAAGTGTAAGGGATTTAAGTTAGGTGCACTGTTTTTGTAAAGATAGTGCCATATTTATAGGGACATAATTTACTAGTAACCTGAATAGCTTGGGAAAAAAGCAAGATTAAAACCAGCTAAAGTACAGCTAAGCTCACATGGAAGTTGGATGCATACCAAGAGTCTCTCAATTGTTATTGGCACTTAGAACAAATTAAGAAAGTCTATCTCCTGTCAGGCAAGCCATTCAAAGAAGAGGCTTCACTCTGATCACCTGTTCCAAATCGCTGATCTAACACACCATGCTTCTATGATAAGAGAAAGCAAAATGCATATGGGGTTTTACAATGATACGCCTCTGAGAGTAAGCACATGTTGGTAGTATGCAGCCCACCATCACCCTTACCCAGGCAATTCCCATCCAAGAGGAAAGAAGAATAGGACCAGATGGAAGCGAAAGCCTCTCGCCACCCACATCCTGCTGCCCAGTCATACCGTCTACATCTTTTTCACCTCACATTCATGAGGTCTGCGTTCACTTGACCTGATATAATTATGGCTGGTCGGTTCATGCTGCAAGAGACTAAAACCTGGTTACTTAAAAAATACCCGGACCATCCAAGACATTATAATGCAACTCCAACCAAAAAAAAAGGTTGTTGCCGATTCCTTCTAATCCAGAACACAACTGAACTCTGCAAGCTAAAGCTGGAAGACACATTTTTCTTCTATTCCTTTTTAAGACCGTATCTAGAACAGCCCAGCTGTTTGTGGAGTTTGAAGAGGACAGAGTTACACCCACTGCTGACACTAATATTTAATATATTTAATATTCATATTTTAATTCTCCAATTTTAAGAAGCATTCTGTTGTGCTAGAAGACTCCAACGTCTTAGCCCATAATAAAAATGCGTGCAGTGGGTGGTTGGTCGTGGGAGCCTCCAGAGGTTTAGAGTCGTTTTTTTTGAAGAAGTTCAACCTCAGAAAACTTTTTAGACTACTGAAAGACACTTTATTTTAACAAAACTTACCTTCATAGCAACATTCGATTAAGTTCTGACCACAAAGCCCCCCCCTAATAAATGCTGACACAGTGAAATATTACTTCACAATCCGTAGGACGGATGTACACTTTCTAATTATGGTGTCGCCAGGGAAGGATGACAAACTTTCTATTCAGCAATAGAGAATATACTTGCTAGGGACTTCCTTTTTCTCCTCAGAGGTTCATTCTGGAGAAGATCCCCAGAGTAAAAATTTCCAAAGCCTTCCAGCTTAACAAAATCCTTAAAAAAAAAAAAAAGACTGGAAACCAAAACAGTCATCCCCTTAAATTAACTCAACATATGGTCGTTGTACTCAATTGGAGAGATGGTTGTCTATAACTCCTTTAGCCACAAGGTAGGGCCATCAGTACCATTTCTCTGCAAGCAGTTCAATAATCTGGGCAAAATGAAACTGATGTACATGCTGTGGTTTTATAAAGCATGTTCAGGCAGCAGCAGCTTCTCATACAGTTACATACCATGCAGCACTCTTTTACGACATTACTCTGTGTGTTCCAGTAATCGTCCTCTCCTTCACTCCGAGGAATTATAACTGTGGTTGGTCTAGAGATACATTTTTTGCCCCTACTTACCATTGTGGGGTGTGTAGGAGACTGCCCAACATACTTACCAAAGAAAGGTAAAGAGGAGAAGAAAAATAAAACCAAACAACTGGTAAAAGATTTTGTGGTGATGAAATGGACTCAAATATTGGTTTTTGCAGTTTTAATGAAACAACAGGAGAAGATGTGGACCAGTGCTTGAAATTTTTCTTTGGCCTTTGATTTAAGGGAATAAATTTATAAGATGATGTATCCATGGAATTAACATCAATAAATGTTGGAAATGTACAAGATGCTCAAGACTTCTACCATATGTGGTGGAACATTTGTTGAAGCCCAGAGCTATGTATTCCAATACATCTAATGCTGGAGGACACTTTTTAAAATTATAAACTACTGCTAGGTGGTGAAAACCAGAAACCAAACCTTTTTTCTGGGAATGTTAGAGAACAAACTGGAAGAACTGGAAGGCCTTACCAACATATGATTACTGCAGCCAGACTAGTTTATTCTATAAAAAAAATAACTCAAATAAAAAAGGATGTCATTTCTAATGAAACCAGATTAACTGAACATGCTGCAAGGGAAAAATTGATTAAGGTGATTAGGAGAAATTACTTGAATATTTTTAGTTGGAATGTTTTATTGCTTTTTACATCCATTGGGCCCACAGATCAGTTAGGTTCTGTAAAGTTAAACAAAGTTCGGAAAGCATAAATATATTATCATTTAAAGGAGTTATCAAACATTTATTTGGGGGACATCTATTCAACAGTTATTAGCGAGGGACGTCGGTAGTGTTAGTTTGGTTTTTTTTTGTTTGTTTTTGCTTTGTTGTTCAAAGTGTTTTAGTTATTGTTGTTTAGTATATATGTTTTAGCTCTACCGTATCGCTTAAAATGTGTGTTGTGTGGCTGTATTTATGTGTAATATATACATCATTTTTAGTGGGGAGGGGAGCTTGGAAGCACAAAAATGTCTAGCCATTGCTTCTGGTTTTGGGGAAAAAAAAACACCAGCGGTTTTAAGATAAAGTAGGGGGAGTACTTGGCCTATTTGAAAAGTGTCATAGCTCTTGTAGATCAAACTTTCGCAGGGACTAATTTTAAACAGATCCCCCCCCTTCCATTATATGCTTTCCTTCAAGGACTAGTTCAAGCCCCTACTTGGTCTCATGGTCCACCTACAACTTTTTAGCTACTCACTAAGAACATTTCATCTTTAGGGACTCGTATCCTGCCAGTACACATACAGACAGACGAAGCTACACCTGCATAATTAAGTGTGATTATTGTTGCAGAGGGCAGGAATACCCCTTACCTCCTTATGCAATGATCCAACCCCTCACAGGGAATCACCCTATCCTTTGCTGTCCACAAACCCCATGCTTATTTAGTGGCTGGCAGCCAAGCCGGGGAGCATCCCAGAAGTATTGTACTACCTCCCTTACTTCCAGACACAGAGACAAAGGCATCCCTTCAGACTTCTAGGGTCAATCATAGGTACACAAAGACTGACACTTTCACCTGCATCTGACTTATAGCAACATCGCTCTATGTTTCTCCTACTCTCCCTGGCTATTGTATGGACATGGGATGACTCCTTGCAAGAGTTGAGAGCGAGAAATGCCTCATAATTCTGCCTGGGCTAACTTTACAATTACCATCTCCCCATGCATAATCTCAGCAATTTTGCATCTTCCACAGCCCCAGACAGTCGCTCTGGCATATCCTCTTGCATAGAAGGAAATGTCTTATACACAGGCAATCCCATTGACCTCAATTATTATTGAGTCCTTCAGTTAAACAAAAACGGGTGTGAAATTCATAAGAACAATGAGTAGCCTTGACTGCATATGAGTCAAGTCAGCTCCACCTTCCGCATCAGAACATGTCCCGATGCCCTCCCATCCTGGTCAGGGGCCTCTGGGACAGCATCACCTGAGGCACAAAATGGCCCTTGTCAGAAGGCTGGTATATCTTCTTCTACCCACTGATGCTTTATTCTGGTTCATTCACATATGCTTGCCAACTGACATCTTATCCACTGTCCCAATATTTGTTACAAGATCCAATTCTTCAGTCTAAATAAGAGGGTTCCAACTCCTTGATAAACATTAAAACCTACCTTCTTATTTATGGTCGTTTCTAGCAACCATATTCTCATACGATTGTTCCGTTGCCCACCAAAAGACACATACTACTATTAGTTTTTCTTCAACAAATAAAATCGGGAAACCATAAATCCACACAAAGATGTGATCTGATGTGGTATCTGTCATCTTTAGACATATATTTGGCCATTGGCATCCAGTCCAAAATCAAGAAGGCATTTATTGTAGTCTAAAGAGCTCTTCCACAAGGCTATGTCTGCTTCTAAAATCAATTAAGGAGAATATAACACCTGAATCACCCATCAGTGACTTTACATGACTCAGGGCACTTACTGCCTAATCAACCTTAACACCATATTCTGCGTGGTTATTTTTAGATGTTTATTGACATATTATTCAGGAAAGCGGTACCTGTGCACATCCTTTAACTAGGTTGCTGTGATGGTTCATTATTTCAGAGGTACTGCAGCTTGTTCCTTGTGATGCTATGCTCTTTCATCATGATTAAACCCACAATACTATTTCCCAGCTTTTCTGTTTACCCATGAGAAAATATTAATCCCTCATTGATTCCAACGTTTCCATGGCTGACTTGCACATTTGTCTCTGTAATCTAATTCACACTCAGCAGCTTGGATGACCTTTGTGGAGGCTATGTGCAGTGGGGAACTCAATAGTTACGGGAACTTCAATGCATATTTTTTCCCCACTTGTTCTTAACAACACATTGCACATACTTATACTGAAAACTTGAGATCTGGTAGGCAGATGACTGTTTCTTCTTCTAGCTCCATACGGGCCCTGGCAAACTATCTGGATAGGTCGGGAATAATCTAGGACACATCCAAATCTAAACAGTGCTGGGAAGGGGACCGCATTGTGCAAGGAAAGTACTGAGCAAGTCCTTACTTGCATATGGTGGCTGAAAACCCTCAGTTACACCAAAACGGGCCCCCCATGTTACCTACAGGATTCCATCTGTGCTCAGATGCAGCTTTTTTTTCCAGACCATTTTAACAGCCATTTCTAGGGATAATCTTCTATGTTCTTCAAATTTGGGTATAAAACTATACAAAATCTTATTTGATTATTCAGGGCTTATAACCACAGCCAATATCTGCTTTACTCTACTGATGGCAAAAGTGGAGGAAGCAGTTAAAGAGGCAGGCTGATGAGGAAAGAAAACAACCACTACTAATGGCAATGGAGAAAAAGACGGCCTATTGTGAAAAAAGTTTGGCCTTTTCCTTACATTTCTGGCTTTGGGTTGAGAGAGCAAGTCACAAAAACAAGCCAACACAGAAAAGTGTAAAAACCAATTGCTTATATATGACCTAGGTTTTAAGCCACACTTCACATTCCGCCTTGTCTTCATTCCCTCACTTGTATCGTGCGAATCTACTCAAGCCACCAATGTTCTACTGTACAAGCAACATTGCTCCCCTTAGTTTCTTGCGCCCACATAGTATCTAAGGGAACACGTATCTTTTTATATAGAGGCACGCAAATATATGCCCCCAGTTCTTTTTTACCCTTGGTTAGTGTGTCCATTTCTAAGATCACTTTCTATAAAATGAACAGCTTTACAAAACGAAAAACAGTTATGGGTCAGTATTTGCCTTTTCATCAAAAACTGTTTTGTTATTCTTGTAGCACATGCCGAATCATTACAGTCTCAACACTTAAAAGAGATATCCCTACTGAAATTGGCCACATCTTGTCCCAACCTGCAAACATGACTATTATCAGTGCATGCAAAGTTTTATTAAGAACATAAGAAGATCCCTGCTGGATCAGACCAAAGGCCTATCTAGTCCATCATTCTGTTCACACAGCAGCCAACCAATGGACTATAGGAAACATAACAGAGAAACATGATGTGCAACAGCACCCCTCCTTTTTACATTTCCAAGAACAGATATGCAGAAGCAAAGTGCCTCTGATATTATTTACTATTTATTATTTTATTCATTTCTGGCCTTAGCCTCCATGAATTCATCTAAATCACCTTCAAAATTGTCCAAAGGACCAAAAAAATAAAAATAGCAACAAAGGAACCAAACTACATGGAACAATTACAAGAGTTAGTAAGGATTTTCAGAAAGATGAACAGAGAATATTCTCAAATTATGAAATCAAGAGCTAAAGGGAGAGCTATTAGTTAGCAAAGGACTTCACTGGTTTAGAATTACATGAAAGAGAAGACTATTTCTGATACCACTCTTAAAAGGAGAAGATATCTGTCATTATTTATGTCCATTTTTAAGGTGAGTACCAATACATTTGGCCCTATGTATCCATGGATTCTTCATCTGTGGATTTAACCATCCACAGTTTGAAATTTTTAAAAAATATATAGAAATTCTAAAATGCAACCCTGGATTTTTGCCATTTTATTTAAGTGACACTATTTTATTCTGCACTTAAGCATCCACGGATTTTGGTATCCATGGGGGTCCTGGAACCAAACCCCAGCAGATACCAAGGGCCCACTTTAAAATGAGATTGCAAGGATACATGGCAAGAATATTTGATATTTACACCAAAGGCGAGTTAGCCAGACCTCTTTTAAACCAAAGGATAAATAATTTTCAGGTGCACTTTCTGTTCTTAGCCATCATGCTTGACTGTCACAGGGGATGCATCAGAACACATAGTCTTAATATCCACATCTTTAATTAAGAAAAAGAACAGAAAAACATGGCTGGCTTTGAGAGTATCTAACCACATACAGCCCATCCGCTCCATATGTAGGCTTGCCATATGTGGACTTAAGCTTGGTGTGCGCAGAAACTTAAAATGCCATGTGCGTCCAGGAGTGCGCAGCCATAGAAATCAATGGGACTTGAGGTCTCGTATTTTTTACCATATGCAGGGGGGTCCAAAATGGATCCCCCACATATACAAATGGACCACTGTATTCATTCAGGAGGGTTATTTCACAGAAGCATGCAGAATTCAGCTTAAAGATTTCTGTTATAAACTGACCCAGTCCAAATCTCATAGACTAAAACATAGATCAGAACATTATTATCCATCAATTGTCAAACCTCCTTAATGTCTCCATATAGTTCATTGCTCAGAAAAAAGTCCCATAATCATGATAAATTTTACATGTTTACATTTCAGGGGAGGAAAATGTAAACTATCAATCCAAAGGACTTTGTCACAATGTAGCTGTTTCAATAGTGTTCCATCCCTAATGTCAACTTCCACAAATTGATGTACCGTATTAATGTAAGCTCCTCTCACTTCAATCATCAAGCTTAAAACAAATAGCAATAAATGTTATTTATATTAAAGTTATTTGAAAATAATTTCACTGATAGATGTATGGAATGATAAAGCAGTTCAGTGACTTTTTTTCCTCTCATGTGAATAATCACAATCTTCATACCTGTCTGTTTCCTATATAGGAGATTTGTGACAAGATCAACTGAATAAATTTAGCCAGATATCCATTCATACCAGTTCTATGAATTTATCATTCTGTATTAATAATAACACATGTTATGATTTGCATTAAGTATAAGCCACATGAACTTTTCAATTATATATTATTTTTGCACAATTGCTGTTGGTTTTGTGGTTTCCACATTAACTGAGAAGTATCAAAGAGTCTCAATTAAATGCGTGTGTGAGTATGCGTGCCTGCGTGCTTTATTCAGCAAACTGGTAAGCTTTATCTAAGCATAGTTTGGTATCTATGGACTTCTATTTTTTGTTTTCAGAAACACCCTGAGAACTCGATTAATTTGAGAAATAGTAACATAAAAATATTGAGGTTCATGAGTGGGGATTTGAATCTAGGGCCCTGGCTGGAAGAGCCAAATAAAACATTCTTCCTCCCTCTTCCATGGTAATCAATCGGTTACTCAATGATGCAGTCCCTGGTGCCAATGCAAACTGTCTGGACAACATCTGACTAGTTCAGCACTGAACTAAGGTATGCCACTCTTACAACATTTTTGTAAAAATCATCTTTAGCTTCAGATTTTCCCGGAAGATCCAGAGCCCAACACTATGATGCCAGCCAGCTATTTACAATGTATCCTGTTGTGCCACCAGGCACTGCCACCACTGCTAAATGTCACTCATGAAACGAGAATGAAGTGCTCAGCCATGTGATCAATGCTAGGTACCCCATTCTGACCTCAAAGTGAATGATCCACACCAGTGGTGGCAGCACTCAGTGGCACATTGGGATGCAAATACAAACAACCACCTGGTGTTGTAACAGAGGACTCAGGGTAATAGGAGGACATCAGGGCAGCTTTGGGGCAGAATACTCTGACTGAATCCTGAGTATTGTGGCTTGTGCGGACCCAGCCTAGGTCTGCCAGTAACATGCCCAATAGCCTGTCATCCACAGTTTGGAATTTACATCTTACTTGTTTTAGCAGCTAATTACTTTTTGCATTAATGAGCTGGAATAATCTTACTTTTCTGCTTGTAATCACCGGGGCTGTAATTCACTGCCTTAACAGTCTTCTTGCATGTAACAAATTATTGGATGTTTTCTGAAACAGTTTGAGCAATGCGAGAAGGAGCAAAGGTTACCTCGATCTCTAGCCACATTACTGTTCTTTCTGTGCTAGGAAGTCAAGGAACCAGCAAAAATGAAGAGAGGGAGAGAGTGAACACTAGGGATATAGTTATTCACTAAGTTTCTTCTTGACCGTCGTAACAATTTCAGCAATTTTCTTCGTGCTGCAAGAGTGTCTTCAAAAACCACATAGTTTTTGAAGGATATTAATCATTCAGGATTTATTCTGCATGATACAGTCCACCTTCCCCATACGGAGGGGATCCGATCTGGAACACGTACACCCACATATGGGGAAAAGAGCGTATGCTCAAGCCCTATTGAAAATAATGGGGGTGCGCTTGCAGTGTGGCGTGGGGCGTGCCGCAGGTACGCAACCAATTATTTCTGCCAGGGCTTGTCATCCGCATAAGCTCAAAGCCGCAGAAGGCATGCCTGCCAATGGAGAGGGCTGACTATATTTGCACAACAACCATGTGCAAATGTGATGCAGGTAACAATCCCTATTACAGTATTTTCTGTGCAAAAAACAGAGTTTTCTGCATAGAAAGTAATATTTTGACACAGCAAAACATCTCCTGTGCGGAGAATGCTATTTTCTGTCCAAAACAATCATATGCACATTTTGCACAGAATAAGTTCCAAACTGTGAAGATTCTTGTCAGTTCAAGATTATTCTCATCAGGGTTTCTCAATAATCAAAAATATGTTTTATATTCATTTTTCAAATTTTTCGAATATTTTTTCCATCCCTAGTGGACACTGAAAATATGAACTGTCCAATAAATTCAGGTTGATTTTTTTTAAAAAAAATTGCACTGCCTATTCTGCCTTTTTCCCCAAATGAAAAAGATTGCTGTTGCTGCCAGAAAAAGTCAGTGTGGCCTATGTGCACAATGCAAATCACATTTGCATAAACTGCTCTACTCTACCCATGTAGAATTCAAAGATATAGCCATGTTAGTCTGTACAATGAGTACATAGAGATCTTGTAGCACCTTAGAGACTAACTGAAAAAAAGAAATTGGCAGCATGAGCTTTCGTAGACTTAAAAAAAATTGTCAGTCTGTTGTTCCATCCTTCTGTATAATTCAACAAACAATCCTGG
>NC_056524.1:155971718-155985599 GCF_019175285.1 Sceloporus undulatus
CAGGAAAAGTTATCTTTTTGGATGACCACTCACAGAATCTCCCAACTAGCATGGCCAGCATACTGGGAGAATACTTGCCAAATGTAACATCTATAAGCTCTGTTTCTCAGAGGTTCATACGGATATTTTAAAGCCCCACTTAGTTGCTGATTCCTTTTCTTCAGAGGAGAAAAAACCATGAGTGTTAGGAAGATGGAGAAGCCAGTGTGGTGTAGTGATTTGAACTTGGGCTAGAAGGACTCTGAGAGACCATGGTCCGAATCTACACTTGCCCATGGAAAACCATGGGGTGAACATGGGCAAGCTATGTTTTTGTGAGCCTCACAAGAAAAGAATGCCAACCCCCTCTGAATAATTCTTGGCAAGAAAAGGGTTGCCATGTTGAAAACAACTGGAAAGCAGACAGCAACAACCAGGAGGATAGCAGGTAGGTGAAGGATGCTATATGTAGCAAATGGCATGCAGATTATACTTATCTCACAATACTGTGAACTTCTGTGGCTAGTAAGAGGCTGTGTATAGAGCACTGCCTTCAGCTGAAAATGACATTACTCCCTGGTGGTTTATTCCTGTGCCTGTTCTGGTGGATCAAAACTGTTATTCACCACTCTGTACTGAATAATATTTTAAAAAGAAAAAATTGTATAATATTTTTGTGTACAAATTATCCAATTTTTGGCTCAATCCTAGACCATAGTCTCTTCCCCACATGAGTGCCCTCCAAGCTCCCATTTTGATCATACTGGTGATGATTATGGGGGTTATGTAAATCATCTGTGATCATTATTTTTTCCTTCACTGTCTTTGCACTTCCTTTCTTTACCAGCATAGGTTAAATTAAAGTTCTTTCTTTTAGTAACTAAGAATTAGAAGAGACATTTTTAATCCTGTGAAATGGGGAAACCACCATGCAAAAGTTAGGAAACTACCAAATGTTGGTTGCTTGGAGAAGGGTATATGGCCACCTAGCAAACTCATTCATCCTTAGGGTCTGAGTGTCCCTGCAAACTGTGCAAACCACTCTTCTTAAATTCCAAGTCTATGTTGAGCCCTCTCAGGTTCAGTGCCCATCTATATTGCCTTATATGTGTGGGAGGCTGCTTGCTTTTATATGAAGTAACTTCATATCATTTGTCATCTTCATTTCAGTCTGTTTGGACTTTGGGCTCTGGGAGATGTGTGCTGTTGCATTCTTACCCATTTAGAATGTTTTATTCTGTTTGATGTGCACTAGTCTGAGGCTCCATAACTTATATATGGAACTTGTAGAAATTCCTTGTAAAAGTGTATCTGAACAAGTTTGTCTGTAGACTGGAGCTCTATAGAAAAGTGTTATATTTGATACTCATTTTCAGAGTTGTTAGCAACTTCAGTTTTTAGCCCCCTCTTGCTGCTGTACTTTGACTGGCAGCTGAGGAGAAAGAGATCCTGTCTTTTCGTTCTTCACCATAGCCTTCTGCATATCATTTTTGGCTCTCTCTGTACCATACTACAGATCTTGCCTGTGTGAGAAAAAGGGTTGCTTAGGCAAACAATAGCCAGAGCAAGTGAAAGCTAGTACCCTTTAGGACCAATATTCTAGTTTTACTCTGTGATGGAAGAACCTGTTGAGATTACTACCTGGGCTGTGTTTTTTCTCTCTCTGAAATGGCTCCACATCGTGTGAATATGGAACCTAAAGAAGAAGTTCTAAATTTGCAAGTTCCATTTCCTTTGTTATGTGTTGCTGAGGCAACAGAGGTCTCAGCATCTGTGCAGAATCAGCCTCTGGTTATAGCTTCTTTTAGGATTTCTAACTTGTAAAGGTGAGTTTTCAAACCAGAATCTTGCTCTTGCTGCCTTCAGTCCTCAGTATATGGCTATCTCCAGTTGATGAAAATCTTCAGTTAGGAAACATCATGTTGAAGCCGGTTTTGGAAAGAAACAATATTCAGCACTGCTGGTGGGTGAATTTTTCTTCCCTGGTGTTTCCTGTTACAGGTGCAGATAGTGTTGAAAAATGTTAACTGCTCCATCTTTATTGACTGATTGAGACAATAATGTTCTCCTTTGAAGTCTACTGGCGTGTTGAGATGCTGAGCTACATCAATCAGGAGCATCTTGCCTGCACTTAAACAGTATCTTGGTGCTTAGAAAACATTTATAAAACAACATAGAACACAATCTGGGTTTTCTTTTTGCTTGTTCTTTAGATAGATTGGATACAAGGATCTAAAAAGTGCAGTATGTATCTTAAGCAACATTACTTGGTACACCACAAACTTGTCCAATAAGATGCAAATATAAGTCTTCCCTTAATCTGGTAGAAAATCCACCAGTGATCAGTTTTCTGAAAGAAATGTCTTTATCAAACTAGGTCTTTTGACTGAAACCAGAATCCTATTATTGGCCTATGTGCCTGTAAATGTGGCTTAGTAGCACATATGTCTCTTTGAGGATGGGGCAGAGGGTGCTATTCTGCAGTCTTTGTGCACCACCCAACATCATCCTACAGCAATTTTCAGTCCTCAGTGATGCAATTCCAACTGAAGATATGGCTGACCTGGGCTCTGGATGGGGGAGGCTAAGAAGGGTGTACTCTATTTGTGAGTGCACCTTCCATATCCTTCCCGCTGGAGAGCAGAGCATCTACATCTTAATCATTGGAATTGACTCTGTCCTCTTCCCACCAGTAAAAAGCAGCAGCTATGGTTTCTCCCAGTGTCTGAAAGTTGCTGGGGCAGGGCACATGGGACTCTGTAAGTAGAGCATCATGTTCTCCTTGGTTGATGTCTGATCTCAGTCCTTATGTGCTTAAGGTTGTATATATATTGTTACATCAATCTTATACTCCTCTATAGTAATCCTGTAAAACAGGCCAACATTATGTCCCCACCAATGGATGGGTAGCTCTGGCCTGAAAGGTTCGTATATGTATTAAAAGATGCTTCAAAGGCAAGCATCCAGCTGTTTACAGTGATCTTATATTCACTCTAAATGACACTAAATCCCAGAATCTTTCATCTCAACCAGCAATCAGTTTGCTGTTTCCTACTTTGCAAAAAGGTGTGGAAACCCCCACATTCAATAGTATTTTTCAGGGATACAAAGAGTTGCATCAGATCAACGTAGCCTGGTTGAAGCAATTTCGGTTTTATTAATGCAAGCACATCAAGTCAAACACAGAATATCCTGCTTTATGGTACAGCTTTATATGTAGCAATTCATCTTCGAATAACAAAAACACAGATGTTGAAGGAATGCATCAAACCAAAGGAAAAAGAAAAAAAGTAACAGAACAACATGAAGAAATGGCACTTTTTCAAGTAAATACTAGAACCAATGGACCACTGGAGTGCACATTCATGAAAAAGCTTTTCTTTTTAAATATGCATACACAGAAAGTGTTTCAGAATCGCATTTCAGATACAGTATATATCTGAAATTTAAAGCATCCCTGTGTAAATTTCAAATACATTAACAAAGCTGATATACAATCTCTTTCATAGTGTTTGACAAAGTTGCTAGCTAGGACAGCTCTGAAAAGTGCAAAAACCCTACTGTAATAATACAGTATAAATATTCTCTTTACTCCAGGGCTGAAAATCAATACTTCAGCATGGGAAAAATAGCAGCAGGTCACAAAAAAACAAAGCTACCAATTCTGTCACTGGGGGTTATCTTTCCGTTTCCTCATATATAAAGTTCTTATTTGTTTTGCTTTGTTCCCTGAACAATTTTAGTGGTACAGTAGTTGGAAAATGTTTTGGTGAAGCAGATTTCCTCTTTTGTAAATAAAAAAATAAAATAAAAATGGGTATGTTATCTTCCCAGATAACTGTATTAATTAGAAATCTAGGGGGAAAGAGGGATGTAAAAAGCGCTTTCACACATGATTTTAAAAGTGAAATTGAAAATTAGCAAAATTTGATAATTCAGAAATATCAAAATGTATTAATGGTCTGCTATTGGATCTTAGTTTGTGAGGAAATTAATAGGTGCACGAGAAATGTGTCAGTTAACCCAAAGATCATACTGATGGTAGTAATCAGATTTAGGTTTTGTCTCCCAATTTAAAAAATAGTAAAAGTTGAATAGACAGTGTAAAGTTTTAAAAAGGAAAGTACAAACCTGAAGCTAAAAAAACTGGCTGGCTCCACTGATTTCTGAATATGTTTGTAACTGTGGCCTTTACGGATTGTTCCACCCATCATATGTGACTTGTCAAATGTTTTAAAGAGGTCTTTAACATCAGATCCTTCAATTCTGTCTTTGGAACAACATGTTTACTTTAAATAGGTGGCTCTATGAATATTGGATGACTCATTTATGCATACTAAAATCATCTGAAAACTGAAAACATCTCAGTCACATTCTGCCACCTGAGTGATCAAGTGATGCAGTATGTATGGGTGAACAGCTCTTAAATTTTTTCAAGGGAGTAAACAGGAAAACAGTCTTTAGAAAAGGAAAATCAAAATGGCTAGAACCAGTTAAAAACCATTTCCCAAAGCAATGTAATAAATTAACATGAGAAGTATCAAAGTACACTACAGTTTGATTGTATAGCTGTAGTTGTACCAGAATGTATTAGATTTTTTTGGATAATCTTTGAAATCATTTAATGCAGATTGCCTTTTTTATGGACAGGGTCAACGTTTCAGCAAGAGCAAGACATTTAAGGGCGAGTTCGTATTATATATTTTACAACTGAAATAATTTGTTTAGCCTGACTGGGAGAAATTGCTCTTGCAATTATATGATCAGTGATCATGAATGATGCCTGGTACAATAGTCAATTTGCCTACTAATGCCTACTACTGAAAGTCAAGCAAGGAGCCCAAAAACTTTCCCAAACTACTGGCTCTATCTCCATGAGGGGGCTAACCATCACAGTCTGACCACAGATCTCACCCTAAATCAGATAAACCTTTGTCAACCTAAGCTTCTGCTGTGACGTTCCAGATGTCACCCGCCAGCTAACTAGTTAGCCAAAGGACAGCATGCAAAGGGTGACATCCTATTGCTGCTGAGTCTTTTACTGAGATTGTGACCATTGTACATCTTGCTCCATTCCCATTTAAAATCCCTGATAAACAAAATACACATGTAAACTAAAGAGTTATCAGAAGTAGTCAAACTGCAGAGGGAGGCGAGAGAAAAGAAAGACCTGGCAATTGCTCCATTTTACCTTGTCGAACCGTGTAACAAAATAAGTTTGGCTGCACCATTACTTGATATAGAGACAGGTATACTCTAGTTCACGTGCCATGTATTCCAACTTATTTACAAAGCTATAGCTGGTTATTAAGACATCCATATTCTTATTTTGTTTGCTTCCAACCCAGAGTTGTAGAAGAAGGTACACTACACAATTTTATTACCTTGTAAGGCACTATTTTCTGATGTAAGAGGGAAGCAGTCTTGCTGCTAGTGGTTTAAGGCCAGACTAAAGGAGACAAGGAATCCTTGTGCTGAACTGTGGACACCCAAAGTGTTTAGTTGTAATGAAGGGTCTGTTTATCTACAAATGGCAAAAGGAAATGTTAAAGCATGACCTGGCCTAAACCTCTTGGGGTGGCAGATGGAGGAATTAGGTGTTAGAATGTTCCCTGTGAAAACAAACTCACTGACTTGAAGCCAAAGACAAATTACAAGATTGAAAACAGAGCATTTCTCATCCTATCCTCTCCCAGACTGCACCCACCTATGACCCAACAAAGCCTCTACAAAAAGCAGTAATGGGTTTGATCCTGGATATTACAAGATGGGTATGTAAAGACCACGGGAAACATGCTTTCTATGTATTTCATTCTGAGCCCAATTTTCAGTTCCCACCAACAACCTGCCACACATTCCCACATGATTCATAAACCCTTCTCCCTGAGGCTTTTTGAGCATCGTAGGTAGCAGTGGGGAGGACAAGATGAGAAATTAACTTTTTATGAACTATATCTGTAGAAAACTGGTGTCTAAGGGAGAAAGGTTTGGCCTAAGACGCTTTCACACTACACAGTTATAGTCCCCTTTAGATGCTATGGATACATCCTCTGTAATCTTGGGGTTTATAGTCTGTTGGGACACTAGAGTTCTCTGGCTTGGATTTCTGGTTCCCCTTATGCAAATCCCAAGATTCTAGTTTTGAATCAATGAGCAATGGCAGTTAAGGGGGAATGATAGTATTTTAATTGTATAGTTTGAAAGGTCTTTTAGTCTTCATCTCAGTATGCTTTTTCCCGCTCCATAAGTATACATTCAAACATGCAATTAATGTCAATCCTTACCATCTACAGTGGAACAGTCTAGGCAAAGCTTTACTACTGAATTCTGACAACTGTATAAAGTGGCCTTTAGAACAGAGTTTGTGAGAGGTTGACAAGTTAATGAGACAAAGAAAGCAGCATCAACAACTAAGGGTATCCAGAACAAGAGCAATGTAAAATACACCAAAACAAAAGTGACAAACCAGTGGCACCTTGAAGCCTAACAAATATACCATGACATGAACTCTCATAGGCAAAAACATCTCCTCCTTTAGATGCTGTGGATAGGAAGTTGGTTTCCTGCTTTCCGTAAGAATGAGGGAACAGGAGAAGCAAGCTCTTCAAAATTTCAGATGACACAAATGGGGTTATCCTTTGACAAGTGCTCTATGTTCCAACATCAGTGTAGTGATTCAGTGAAGCCAACTTCTACTAATGGGGGAACAATGCTCTTGTACCTCTATAGGACTGTGAAAGTCTTGATGCATCAATCCCGCATGATGGAATTCATATTCACGAAGTGCTGAGTGGCTCAAGGCATAGTGGAGCACTGAACCAGTTTGTGTGTTGAGTCCATCTGAGAATGTTCATGTATTAGGCGGAAGTAATCAAACATTAAAATAAAGATCTGGATGTCATTAGAATAAGACATTAGCATGAGACCACCCCCCCAACTGTCCATTTCATCTCTGAGAACAGGGCCCTGCCCTTGATTTCTTATAGTTTTTATATATATATATAAAACAATATCCTTCATTTTAAGTGCCTTAAGGTTCATGTGGAATATTTTGCACATTTTTTCTCTTGTAATTCATAAAAGGGATTGTATATACAAAACAGACCTCAACCAGTGAGGCCTTTCTTCTTCTCAAACCATGTCATTCATGATTTCAAAACAATGTTCTTAGTGTGTGCTTTAGAATCTGGAGCAAAAGTTCAAAATGTCAGGCTCTGTTGAGGAGAGTTGTCCTGAAAAGAAAAGAAGATCACATCAGCAGGTCAGCTTAAACTTTGTTCTCTTAATTCAGAGAAAGGAGTTACAAGACTCAACTGTGAAAATATTTAGAACTAGTTCATGTTGTTTACTAGCATGAATTTCAATCCATTTCAAATGTATGGGATCCTAGACCCTGACAGCCTGGCTTACTTGACATTTCTTATATTCTCTTTCCCTTGTGTCCTCACATCTTGTTCCTTTGCCAATGAACTGTGAATCCTTCACCCATGTGGTGAAGAGTGACCATGGGTCATATATTTGGTTATCAGTGCAGATATTGTTATCCCTTGGCTGAAGAACTAAACCATTTCAGGTCAAACTCAAGGTGTATCTTTCCCCTGTAAACTGAATTTGGCATGTGTACAGTATGGCCCTGAGTGCTAGCTTATCAAGAAGTGTTTTATTGTGCCACACATTTCAATCATTGCATGAAACAAAATTAAGATAAATAAGCTTGTAAAAAATTGAGATGAAAGGAGGACTTCAATACTTCCATTAAAAGTTGGGAAAAAACATTTCTCAGTATAGTCCAATTTAAAACACCAAATGCTCCCTGTAACCAGCGTTAGAAAAACTGGGGGAGGGAAGAAAAGAAAAGAAAAAAAGGGATGTCTTATTTTCTTTTCTTTGTATACTACATTTCTCATAATATTGTACCTCACAGCAGCTTACAACATAAGCCAAAATATGATAACCCTAAAACCCAATCATGATAGTAAAAAAAGAGAAAGCTGAAAACAATTAAAATCAATCTGTCTTGCATCCTTTTGCTAGAGGTGGAAACTTGGTAGGAAAAGTGTGTCTGTGTGTCAAAACAGCTTCTCACATCAAAAACTGAGAGATTCAGTGAACATTATTCACATCCGTAGCCCTTTGTTTATGTAGTATAGTTCAGGGACCCTTTCACACTACACAATTATAGTGCTATGATTCCACTTTAATTGCCATGGCTGCATCCTATGAAATCCTGGGGTTTATAATTTGGGGAGGCACTAGAAGAGCTCTTTAGCTGAGAATGCAAAACATCCCTCCCTAAACTCCAAATCCCAGGATTGCATAGGATGGAGCCAAACCAGTTAAGAGAGGAATTAAAGTGTTATCATTGTATTGTGTGAAAAAGCCCCAGATCTCCAACACCACAGGTATCTCTATTTTGGTATGCCTGCCATGTGTTGTTTCTCTTAGGACCAGCTAATTACAACTGGACAAAATACTATTAAAAAAGGACCTTTCCACACAGATGTTGGGATGAAAGAGTCGCCTGTGGAGTTGGGATTACTGTTTCCCTTGAAGCAACAGTTTTCCCAGTGGCAGCCCTTCAGAGCAAAAGTAGGCTAGGATTTTACTCGTAGCTGGAGTAGAATTAAGGAGACTTTAATATTTCCCTCTTTTCCTTCTTTTCTGAGCAAGCATTGGCAAGCCCTGAAGCTCTTTTCTGAGTATAGCAAACTTTGCATATGTGGGTCCACGTGTTGTATTCTGAGGACTCAGATATAGTAGTGTATTTGTGATAGCTCAATGACTGCAAAGAACCAAGGAGGGTTTTATTACCTCAGTGTCTTCCAGCTGTCTTTCTCCATATGATTTTCGGGGCCTTCACTTTCAAAAGATGCAATAAACAAAGCTGAAAGGGGAAAGGGGCAGGATAAATCAGAATATATGACATATCTTTATGTTATTATCATGCTGTCAAAACATCATTTGAAGATGTGTAAAGCAAGAACACATTGTTGGCTTTCATCTGCATGTTATCCCATCTGGTACAAGTTGTTCTAATTGCCTTTTGATCTCCTTATTACACTAGTGGTTATTACTGACAGTAGATTCACAAATATGTGTGCTTAAGTTTGCAGTTCTAGCCACAGAAGGAATAATCTTCTAGGAGCCTAGAATTATTTCAGTATAGATGTTATGTTGAAATTGTGTTGACTTTGTTATTATGTTGAATGGAATTATGTTATTTTTCTTCTGCATTCTGTCAAAGACTTAAAATATTCACAGAGGTAAGAAAAAGTAAGAGAAACACAAAGAGGCTGTGTGACAGTAACTGTATTTTAATAGAACAGCCCAAACCTTACCTTCTTCACTATAAATAGGTGCTGTGAGCAGATAACTCTGAATTTTCCTGTCCTTCTCAAAAGGACACTCAACCTGCTTCCACGTGACAAAGTCATGGATTTGCCTTGAAATTTCCCAGAATTTCTGCAGGAGAAAAATTAAAATGAAATATTAAATCACTCAAATAGTTTATTTTATCATCCAGATCTTTGGTCATACCTACTATCCTAGTGGTACAACCAGGGCTTTGTTGTTGTTATGTGCCTTCAAGTTGTTTCCAACTTATGACAACCCTAATGCGAACCTGTCACAGGGTTTCCTTGGCAAGATTTCTTTGGAGGGGGCTTGCCATAGCCTTCCTTTGAGGCTGAGAGTAGGTGACTTGAACTTGAACTAGCACAATTTATTTTATAGATCACTCAATTCAACTTGTTTTCCATAGACTACACAGCCCTATTTAAAAGCCAAACCCCATGTCCACAACCAGGAGATGAAAACAGAACATGTCTTGCTGAGGCACACTGTCCCTACCCAAACAATCAACACATAATTGAATACATATTAAATATACAGAGTCTGTATAACTTTCCTCTCATCTTTTCATTGCATTTTTTTTGCTATGCAGGAGTGGACAAAATGCCATCCTGGGGCTGCCTGTAGATGCCAAAGCTGTTTTTGTGGCCCTTAATACACTCTAGACTCCCAGACCACTTTTTTATGACCAAAAAAAGGTGAACTGCATCTCCCAAAAGTCTCCAGGTGGGCCTTTTCACCTTTCTATATACTTGCACTATACTGTTCAACATCAGAATATGCCCATTTCCCAAGTTCCATCCACTTCTGGTTTGATTTATCCAATCACCTTTTTGTGGCCATTTTGGAGGATACTGGGGCAGAAGATCGGCCAGTTACCTCCTTCTGATGTATTATGTGTTGACGCTACAATCGATTTCCAATTTCTTATCATCTGGCCATTATGTGATGTCCATTCTCATTTTCTAGTGATTAGAATTTAGCAGATGGTTGACCCAGAAAAGATCCTAATTTTTCTTGTAGCTGACAGCTTCTATTGAGCTCACTGCTCTAATTTAAAAATGTGAACAACAACTAGGGAAGAATTGTTGGGTGCCTTCAAGTCTTTTCTGACTTATGGTGACCCTAAGGCAAACCCATCAGAGGGTTTTCTTAGCAGGATTTGTTCAGAGGTGGTTTGCCCTTGCCTTCCTCTGAGGCTGGATGTTACTTGCCCAAGGTCACCCAGGAAATATTCATGGTTGAGTAGGGATTTGAACCCTAGTCTCCAGTCATTGTCAAATTCTCAAACATGCTGCCCAGAATAAAAACAGCCAAGGCACAACACTCACAGATTTACAGGGCATTCTCCTTAGATTTCCAATTCCTTTAACATTCATCATATGATTGCATGCTGATTACCTTGAAGTTAATCTGCCCATTGGGTAAATGGTTGGTGTGTATTTTGTGCAAGAAGTAGATATCTTTAATGAAAAGGTTGAAAACAGGGATGACTATTTTCTCCCGGCTGCTGTGTGCTGTCTGGGATCTCTGTGCTGCTCCTTGAAGGGCGGTTCGATAATTACAAAAGTTACTGGATGGGTCCATGTGATGCTGTTATGTTTTTTAAAAGAGAGAAAACAGTTTCTTATTAGGACTCTCATAAGTACAAATACAGATATTTCTTGTATCAACTTACAGCATTTTGGCATGGGCAGAGCTATTGCCTTTCCCATGGGATCCATTTCTTTCCAAATAAAAAAACTTTGGTGACCTGTGAGTTATTTCCACTAAAAAGTATTTTCTTGGTGTGAAGGGCACATATGTGAAAGGTTATGCACTCTTGAAAGTTAACATGTCTGACTAACTCATCTTTGGAGATGATGATTTATTGGTTGAAAATGACTTGTGTGTGTGTAATCATTTTACATTTTACTTTAAGCTGATATAATGGTCCAAGTAGGGGCAGACTGGCAGGATTTCCCAGTTCTCAACTTCTTCCCACTTGCTTACTGATATGAGTGAATATGGCTTGCCTCTTTTAGTTCCAATCCATAAAAAAATGTTTGTTTTTTGAAAAAACAACAACTTAGAAGTGCATAAATAGCTTCAGATGTTACCAAATCCATTTAATAAAATTGCTGCCTGTTTTTGTCTTTGCTCTAGAACATAGCTATATTTTCACTATGAAGAGTTAACTGGTGATTTTTAAAAAGACCTTTAAAAGCATGAAAAGTGAGATTTCCTGGGCATTTTTCTTATGCAGGTCTTTCTCCTATGAAATGTTGACATACTCTCTCTCCACCAGATGGCAGACTTCAGTTAGATATGAACAATAATAACTCCCACATAAATCAGGTGTGAGGGAGAAAAGAAAAATGTTTATTTAAAACAGTTCTGCAAGCATAGAGATTGTGATGACCCCCATCTTTTTATCGATATTCCAGGTCCTTTCCCTAAGTTTCATCTCTCATTTTTAATAAAGATCTTCCACTTCCAGACATATGGGCAACCTGCAATCCTCTTGCTTATCTCTAGCTCCCATCAGCATCACCAGTGGATAGGAGTGGTGGGAGCTCTTGTCTGGAATGACTAAGGGTGTCCATCCCTGATTTATGACAGCCTAAGAACAAAATGTGCAGGCGCTATCGTGTCCAATTGCTCAGTAAGATGAACATACTGTATGTTTCAGTCTCAAGGTTCTAGCCAATGCGTGCATAATTGCTGGAATGACTTGCAATCATTTTACTGGATTAAATTTATTGAATAAAAAGCTTTGTGTTTAAAGTTTTTGCTGTTTTGCTCTCACAATATCTCATGCTCCACGTATGCAATGGCTGAGATAATAATAATAATAATAATAATAAAAATTTTATTTATATCCCGCCCTTTCAATGTCTTGTGGCTCACAAAACTCTGCCAAGTGTTCCTCTTCTTCTGGTCCCATCCCACATGAGCACAGTCTATCATTCTGGGGAAGATATGGGACAGCCAGATAGTAGCCAGCTCTTTTTCTGTGGCTGGATGCACAAAGACATCAGCATCCTTTTGGAAATCCTGGAAGTCTTCTGGAGGTCCTGGAGGATGGTGTTTTCTTTGGGCTTCCAGCTGCACAAATGCTGCTGGCACTGCCTGGCTGTTCCCACAATCCTCCAGTCATCAAATGGCTTTGGCGGGGGGGGGGGACTACTTTAGGTTATCTGCATACAGATGTCTGTTAGGTAGAGGAAGTACTGGATGACTCTTTTCTCAATGCCTCTGAAAGGACAGTCGGCCCCGTTTTATACACGGATTTTTTATACACGGATTTAAGCATCCATGGTTTGAAAATGTTCAAAAAAGTATAGATTTCAAATATCAAACCTTGATTTTCCATTTTTTTTTATAAGGGATACTATTTGCTATGTCATTATATTTAATGGGACATGAGCATCCACGGCTTTTGTTATCCACAGGGCATCTTGGAACCAAACCTCAACGTATAACAAGGGGTCCACTGTACACAAGGTCTCCATATGTCACCAAGAGGATTGTGGCCAATACCCAGATACTAGCAAAAACACATTCTCAAGATGTCACAGAGCTAAATACTGTAAAACCTTCTTAGCTACAAAAGAAAAGAAATACACTACACTGTAGCTGTGAATTGCCAGAAGGCTTTGGCAAGGTTCAAAGCACTTACCTCTAATACATCAAATTTGGCTGTTTTGACTTTAGACCACGTTTTCTTTAGCCGGGCCACAGGACTCAAGTTCATACCAGCTAAAATGAGAGAGTAAACACACAATGAAAATGTCAAGCAAATATTTTAAAATGGTCCTGTGTGGAGATCATGCTGCTGGCACTGCATGAAACATCACCCAATGTTTTTACAGGCATACGTGACAACGGGAGGTGAATGCAAATGTAACAATGGGTACTACTAAGAATATTTAAGCGATTAAGAGCAGGCCATGGATTCTGAGTTCTGTTCCAACCATTCTGTTAATATACTTAATGAATTCCTGTAGGAGTTGGTGGTTTATCTAAAGCAGCTTTCTTCTGTTCTGATAATCTGTTTGTCACCCAGAGCAGCACTATTCAAAATGGTAGTCCTTGGAGTGCTGCAGGTCCCTGAACCAATCCCAGGCATGTTTCCAGGAAAGAAAGGAACAATTATAACCAATGGGCATAAATATTCTGCTGGTACCAGGCACACTGGAGGGGAAAAAAAAAATACTGTCGATTTCCTACATCAGCCTGAGAATACTGATCACTGGAATACTGGATACTGATCCAGAATACTTCATTTGTAATGGGAACTTGCATCCATCCAAACACCATGTACTGGCTCTGTCTCATACTGCCCTCTGGCATCTTGCAAAAAAGTACTCACAGATTATGGCCATCATTGAATTAAAGTTTCCAATGTTGAAGCACTCTCTGGCCACATCAATAAAAAATTCCACTATTCTTGTTCGCTGTTTTTTCTTCACCACCTGAAATTGAATAAAGATGCTTTAAGTGGGAGAAAGGGGGAAAACATTTACACAGTGGGAATGTTCCAACACAATATAAAAGCATTCACTTGAA
>NC_056524.1:155985609-156062368 GCF_019175285.1 Sceloporus undulatus
AACTATCAATGCCTCAATCCCAATATGAGCTTCCTTTAAAAAAAGGGGAAAAAGAAGCCTTTGGGGTATTGAGCTGAGATCCCCTTTTTATTAAAAAGAGTCACTATCTTTGGAGATCACGCAAATCCTGTGTATTGTGGGTTGCTAGACTTCTGTGGCCTTATATAACACAAGAACTGGTGTATTAGGAAAAGCTTATCAACCAAACAAAAATTTAAATAATTTCCTTGTGGCAGCAGCAGGAGTAGAGAAAAGAATATATGAAGAATGGCTGAAGTGACCAGAATACCAAACAACAGTAAAAATATTCTGCTCTTACAAGACAGAAAATACCAAATATCCTATCTAGTACTTCTAAGATGAAGAGACTGTAGAATGGAGGCAATATTTGGGTATGGCACTGAGGAACTGTAATCCAACTTGTAAATTATTATATTATACTTGACAAGGGACATATACCCACACTAAGATAAAGCATTAAGCTGGCCTCATATGTGTTACGTAAATGAAAATAATCAGCTTAACAACTGACTCATTTCCCCTTAATTGGTGATTGCTGAGTTTTAGTTGGCTTTATCTGCTTATTACACTTTTATCTTAGAGCTTCCCCGAGGAACTCAAGGTAGTGCAGTCTAGTCTTCCAGTAACCCTAAGTGTTATGTGATGGCAGTGGATTCTTAATGTGCACTCCCAGCTTGTTGTATAAGAGATCTTACTCAAACCAGAAGTGGAGTGTTGCCTGATTAAGTGATTTGAACCCAGAGAATTCCCCAGTTAAGGGGACTGGTCTCCTTGGTCTAAGGCTAACTCTCTAGGCGTTATACAACACAATGGTTTTTCCAACATCCAGTGAGCATGCAACTCACAACTGCAGCTATGTGCTTAAGTCCCTTTAATGTTGAGTCAGAGGGGCAGGATAGGCATGCCCTTAAATTTCTCCCATGGAAAAGAGGGTTTGAAGTGCTTAACTTTATTTGAATCCATCTCCTGCCTTATTTGTTCACAGTTTGTTGCCCTCATAGTAGGGACTGCTTTTTGTGCTTTGAGGAATGGTTTATTTACATGATGAGCTGCAGTTTCGCCTATGCTGTTTGCAATTAGCTTCTGAGAATGAATTGTTATACATGTCAGTTACTATTCACTGCCCTTGTTGATAGTGGATCAATGCTGCCCATACACATTATTTTCTCAAGTTTGTTTCTAAGGGCTAATCTTCATTTTCTGAAGAATCCTCTGTAGGGAGCAGCTACGATATGCTAGATTTTATGTATAGGGATCTTGCTTTGATGGTAGAACATCCAAGAGTATAACTGTCTACCCGATGTCTAAGAGATATTATCTACAAGGGAGTCTACCACATGATTCTGCTACATAGATATTATTGTTTTTTAATGTACTCAGTTTAATACTGCAGACTGGCCTCTGTCTCTGCCACCCTAGAATCATCTGTAAGATGACTTCTTGGCATATAGTCCATCTTTGCATTTATATTCTAACACAGGCTAGAAATCATAGGTATGACTCATGTCAACCTTCCTATGTACAGAAAAGACACTTTGGTTGAGGGAAGTATAAATATTCTTTGCATTAGGTTTTCACAAGCTTTGGGGAGTTACTTGAATTACAAAATGAAAGAGTTGGCCATGGCTAGAGACCCTCTTCCACACATTTAAAATCCACTTCCACATACACACAGTTTTCCTTTTCTAGTTGTTACATGGAGTTTGGAAAAAGGCACAAACTGTTCAGATATATTGTAAAATTAATTTTTTGAAGCTGCAGCACTTTCTATAAGCGGTTTTAGCAAACCCCGCATCCGTGTATCCATGGAAACTAGCATTTTCACACCTACACATGGTGAATTCTTCTAAGAGCAGAACAGTTACACAGTTACTAGGCATGGTGTACTTATATGGCCAGAGAATTCCCTGCTTTCTCACTGAAGCATGGGTCTTACATTATCAAGCAACATGACTCCTGAAATCAGGAGGGGTGCAAGTCACACAAGACACTGTCATGCCACATATGCCAAACCCCAATAAAGATATGACAGCAGTGGAGCATCACTCCTTCATACACTATTGGAGTGGCATGTTATGAAGCAAGGTCAGGGAGAAATATCACTTAGGGGAAAAATGCTGGGTTTTTACTACACAGTATGAGTCAAATCAGTGACATGGGATAATTACTGAAATACTGGGTGATTCAAAAGAATGGTGCAAAAGTAAAGCTGCTCTTGTTGTTTTTGCACAATTATCTTTGAATCACCCCATAGAAGCTGACTAAGTGCCAACAAGACACTGCAAAAGGCTGCATTTGGCATGAGGAGCTATACCCACTGTAGACCCTGAGCCAGGCCAGGAAGCTGTTATTTTTGTGGGAGAGGTTCAGAGTTTCAGCTGAGGCAGTCTGATGTTGGCTGTATCAAAATATATGACACAGAAGACAGAGTACCCAGGCAATGTGAGGACATCTCTCCCACACTGATATACAGTACTTGCCTTACAAATCTCTGTAGCAACCAACATGCTGAGACAATTAAACCAGTTGTCATAGGCCTCCAAATTGTAGGTCTTGGTAACATCACCTCGGCACTGAAAAAGAAAAGGTCATGTAATATACTCCTGTTCTGCATTTGTAAAAAAAGAAAGAAAGGAAATTGCCCACAGTTGTTTCCAACTGCACCCACACAAAACTAAATTCAGCTTGCATTTTCACACATAGACACTAGCCTCGGTCTGTAACTGGAAATTCTCCAGTAGGATAATTCAAATATGAGAAGGGGTAACAAAATATGAGAAGGGGTAACAAAAATTCCATTGTATATTATTATGATGACTCTGTTAACACAGCTGACCTCCTACTGAGTAGAACATTAATCCTGAATTCTGTGTTTTTTAAAAAACCATTTCAGACATCATCATCATCATCATCACCATCATCAATTTATTTATATAGCACCATTACTGTACATGGTGCTTTAAAAGATATAGAATGAGAAAAAAACAGTTTCTTTTCCTGAGGCTTTAAAGATGCAACAAACAAGGAAAAGGGATGGCAATGGGGGAGAGGATTTAGTTCAGCATATACTGCCTCTTCTCCCCCTCTAAGGCCAGGGCTGTGGCAGTTGGGATGGAGGAGGGATCTTCATCTGCCTCCGGACCTCTTCTTCTCTCCATCCAAGTAATCAAATCTCTAGTAATCAAAGCCACCTATGTACCAACCATTTTAAAAGATCTGTTCTATGCACTCACAGGAATGATCTGAGTACTCAGATGTAGGGTCATATATTTCTGATGTTTTCATTTCTGGGGTTATTTATGGAAGTAGAAAAGGTTTGCTCATTTCCTTCAAATGCCTTCAGAAAAGACAAAGGGAAAAATACAACATACAGAGTCTGCTCCTCATATAGAAGCAAAGTCTGATTAAAGACGTAGACTCATATTCTGTATCGTCTTATCAATATGTGTGTACGTTCCCTCCTGCCTTCCATGTACATAAATAACAACTGAGAAACTCAGAACTGTACTTAAACCTGAAGGAAGTTAAAAACAAACAAAACAAAACAAAACCAAAAACCTAACATTATGTAATATGTATTCCCTGGGATTTTAAGGAATGAGACTAAATGAGTAGGTTCTTTTGTGAAATATTATATATATAATATTTTGTAGCTGTTGTGTCTAGACAAATCCCAGTCTTTGTACAATATCCCAGAAGATTTCCTTGACCTCTGAATTGCATAACTGCGAAGTTGCAGAGAAGAACTGCTACGTCAGATGCCCTTTAGATGTTCTACAGCTATGTGGGAGCTATTCACAGATAAGCAGATCCCACCCCACCCACAGCTGAGGAAAACATCTAGAGAACACCAAAGAGACAAAGCAGTGTGTGGGGGAGGATTGAGTGGTTATTGTTACATCCAGGAAAATTAATTAAAAAAAAATCATTTCTAGTGTCTTGGTTCATAAACCATGGCAAGAAAGAAAAGGCCACCTTTGGCTGTCATGCTGTGGCCTGGAGTGTGGGTGAAAGTGTACTGGAAGCCTAGGTTAGCTTTAAAAAAAGGCTGTATACTTAGGAGAGGCTACTTTCTAGAAATGGTTCCCCATCCTGCACCCTATTATCAATATGAAGTTCTGTGTAGCCAGTTCAGGAACTTAAAAGTTTTTCCTAAAGTGGCTAAACTCTGTGGACTACATTTTTTTAAATTTCTTTACATTCCATTTTCAGGAATATATTACAGTATTTAATGAGTGCCATTCAATATTTAGGCATTTGCTCATTCAAACTCCTACTATGAGGAATTGGAAGACCAATTAATATGCACTGGAGGTCTCATAACCAGCCCAAGACATTCACACTTGAGAGCTAATAGACAAAATCATGGCTTGGGTACTGAAGTGTGAACCAGTGAATCCTTATGGCAAACCTCACTGCAGCCACTAGATGATTCCCCACAAACCTCTCTCAACTTCAGTTCCCAGCTTCTGGACTATAGGAATTATAACACTGAACAAGGGCTACTGCAAGGATAATTAAACTAAATTGTGAGATGTGCTTTGATCACTTCAAGCACTATATACAGTTGTCCCTCAACATTCACAGGAGTTCCCTTTGTGAAAATGGAAAAAATACAAATATAGGCCTGCTATTTTTTTTAACCCTGGGAGAACACTTTTGTAGGCATCTGTAGGACCTTCATCATGACTCTGTGGTTAACATCCAGGAGAAGCTGACCACAGAATCACACTGGAGGACCTACAGGTGCCAATAGAGAAGCTTTTTTTTCAGTCTCAAAGGCAAATACAATAGTCCATGCATAATAAAATCCATGAATGCTTAACCCACAAGTGTGGTGGAATGTCTGTAAATACTAAGTATTATTATCATTTTTCAATTGATTAAAGGTTTTGAATGGCCTAAGTGATATCCAGGAGTAAAGG
This sequence comes from Sceloporus undulatus, assembly GCF_019175285.1. Lineage (NCBI taxonomy): Eukaryota > Metazoa > Chordata > Lepidosauria > Squamata > Phrynosomatidae > Sceloporus > Sceloporus undulatus. The sequence goes on from NC_056524.1 coordinate 155,990,556, forward strand.
AAAGAACATGATTACTTTATGACAGTGTATCAGTAATGAGGGCTGGCCTCAACCAGATAGGGAGATCCATCTAATCCAGTTCCAATTCAGGCCATCCAGGTGCCTCTGGAAACTTGCAGAAACAGTATAAAGGCAACAGTGCTCCTCTATTATTCTTCCTAAGCACCTAGTATTGTGAAGTATTTTGCCTTGGAACATGGAAGTTTCAGCTATTATAGTTAATAGTCCATGTTTGTGTCAAACATGGAATCGTGGCCAGTTAAACTATTATAACAATGACATTATATCTGCCCTAAAACCAGCCTAATGGAATAGTTCAAATGGGATGTAACTAAAGCATATATGCTTATATATAGGCACACATTTAAATCTAGTGTAGACGTGCCCTGAATTTTAAACACCCTTTGCTCTTTATATGCCTTACATATATAACTACCTGTAGCTCTGTTTCCTGCTGCCATTCCTTTCCTAGTTTGCACATACCTTGTGATTATCCAGGGAGTCCACATGGCTGACTATCTGCATGAGGTCCTCAGGATAAATGTTGCTCACCCTCTCCTGCATGGAGCAAGGGAAAAAAAGGAAAGAAAAAAGCCTGTCAACATTATAAGTCCACAAACAAGGAACAGAGCTACATATTGACAGGTATCCCTGTGGGGAGAGACCCTAACTGAAATGAGTATAAAAGAATACGTTGGGCAGGCTTCAGTTCTCTTTAACAGAAGGTGTGTAGAAGATGCAGACTCCCTCCCTCCCTCACACACATTTCTCATCACCCTCTTTTTCTACCTTTGTACTGCTTCATTATTGCTTGTAGAAAGACAGAAACAAGCCAGATTCAATCTGCCTGAATTTCTAACTGCTACCCAGAAATTTCTGTAAAAACCTGGGCCCAGAAAGTGCACATGGAGCAGTGACATCTCCTACCCTTCGGCTCTTACCCTATTGCCCACCTGTCTTCCTTCCAGAAGCATTATGGAGCAAAGATTGGTGGGTAAGAGAACCACTGATATAGAGGGGTTGATAAGGCCGCTGCTGCTTATTCACTTAACATCCAGAGCCTTGCTGCTTGGAAGGTAGCACAAATATGTGGTTGAGCCTTTAGGAACTATGGGCTCAGGAAAATAGTTTTGCTTTCATCAGACACTCCTCTGCTCTGGGCATATGTACCTTGCTCTAAGATAATTATCTTAAAACAGGTTCTGTTAGCAAAATGACAGTAGTAGGGAATACAAATAATGTGTTTTGTATTTTTTTTAATGTATGCATTAATAGATGACTTGCAGCAAAGATGGGCAACTATAGAGAGGTCAGGAACCAATAAACCCCCCATGCTTTCTGGCAAGCTGCACTGTCATATTTTGGTATGTCAACTTGGCTGATTTTTGGCCATTTTGAGGGGGGCAGATTAGGGATTTCCCAACCCCATCCCTTGAGAATAGGGCAGAAATGAGGCTGAAGGAGAAATAAACTGACCAAATGCTTACAATCTTGATCCTTTCAGGTGAAATGAGTTCATTGCCCTACCACTTTTTCCTGGTGACATCTTTGAATCTCTTTCCTCAGAGCTATCTGTAATTCAGAAAGTCTAGCTGCAGTAGTTTGTCCTGCATCTGACAAATCTTCTAATTGGTGGGAAATAAAGGAACAGAGGCTCACTCACCAGTTCAATGTGGGTTAGCTGCTGTGCAAGGACTTGTGGGTCACAACAAACACTCAGTATGTCCTTCTGTGATGACTGAGGCTTAGTTTTAAGGATGGTGCCTTTGTCAGTCACTGGTTGGCGGAATTTTTCCCGGATCTCCTGGTACTGATTGCGTGCAGCAAGGGTCATCAGCAGATTCTGTGTCATCTGGCTAATGATCTTCTTGACAGTTCCATTTTCCTAATCCAAAAAGTAGAATAGTTTTCATTGAAACAAAAACTCTGGATTGTCTGATGATGATGATGAATTTCTGGTTAGAATACTATACTGCGGGACTACTTCAGTTCACTATCAAATAAGGTCATGCACTGATTAAGCTCTCAGGGATTTTAACTGATCATCAATCTTTTGGGAATGAATTCATCATTCAAATTTGCTTAGAATTTGCTTGGCGAGTTAAGACACCAATGCAATTCAACAGGTATGTTGACTGAGATAAAAGTAAAGGACTAAATATGGAAAAGCAACTCTGCAATAGCACCCAAAGTATGGAATAGCCTGCCCACCTAGAGGGTTTCCATGGCCAAGTGGGAATCAACCCTGGTCTCCAGGGTTATAGTTGCCTTCGAAAACAAAAAAGATTACGGGCAAGTGAATGGATCAAGCCTCTCCAATTCATCATGTTGGAAGTGTTCAGGAGCTAAAACAGGACTAAATGGACTATTTTCCATCTGATATGTAACATGTAACCTGGCTTAAGTCCTGCTGTAGAGAATCTATTTTCTCTCCACTTTGAGAATACGCTCCATTTTTGTGACTGGGGATAGACAAACATAACACTGTCACAAGTGGATGACTATGATTATACTCCTTGCTGAGTGTGCTAAGTTGGTTTGTTGCTCAATTGTGACCTCAAATGCATAGTCATGAACTTTGCTAAAACTATCCATCCTGCTTGCATTGGGATGATCTTATCTTGATATTCCTTACTCCACTGAGACATTTAAACTGCCATCCCAATACACCTGGCCTCTCCTCCCTGAGAAACCTGGCCTAGCAAGTATCACTGTATACTTAGGCAACAAATATGCTAGCTTACATCATCCCAAAATCTTCAGTCCAAAAACACAGTTCATGTCAGCATATATATTTGACTTTGGTTACTTTAATACTAACATTAAAAATACTAATATTAAAATATCAAGATTAAACATCAAGACCAACATTAAAAAATAAATAGAAAAAATCAAAATCAGTTTTTAATGCTGTTATTGCTTGGTATTTTATGAAGGTATACAGTGATACAAAAGAGTGATAGAACCATTAGTTAACCCTTTCTGGCTCCTCATACTTGACAAGGTATGCCTGTTCCATATTCATCTGTAACACTGACTGAGGGCCAAAACAGATAGACAGGCAAGAGACTTGAATGTCTTTTCTGAAGCTGCATTGAAACCCCGCCAACAGCACCGCTTGCTCCCAAGGCAGCTGGAGTGTGCATGTCATAACCACATGGTGCAGCTTCAAGCTTTTTTTGTTTTGTTTTGCTTTTTTTTTTTTTACTGTTCCCCTAATCATCCCTGCGCACCTTCACAGGAGTGAACCACCAGCAACTGCTATGAAGTGCTTCACTGGGATAGGACACTGGAGCAGGTGTGTGCCCCCTTTACCCCATGCTCCCTCTTTGTGTATACAGTGGATCCTTGTTATACGCTGGGGTTTGGTTCCAAGATCCCCCGTGTATAACAAAATCCGTGTATGCTCAAGTCCCATTAAGTACAATGACATAGCAAAATGGTGTCCCTAATAAAAAATGGAACATCAAGGTAAATTTATACCACTCGTTCCTTTTTTCACAGAAAGGAGTAATGAAAAGCTTCCTGTAATCTAAAGCAAAATATTCCATAGTACTCTTCCTCCAGTCAATGTCAGCTACTCATACAAGACCTCAAGAGTATTTCATTATACGTAGGGAGAGACAGGATATAAATTATTATTATTATTATTATTATTATTATTATTATTATTATTATTATTAGCATTTCCACAAACTATATGACAAGCACTTCAGCTTCACCCTGGCCCCAAAAGAAGTTACATACATTTGAGGTACATATATCGATAGGAGCAGATGTGAAGTTTAACATAGGCATTGTAAATAGCTAGCTTGATATTGTTTTCACTTCTTGAATAACTGGACACTGTTTCCATTTAAAAGTGCGAAGATCGCGCAAAATTTCTGACTGAAAAGTGCAATGGCCTGGAGTATCTTGTACATTGTTCTCACTGTGTAAGTAAGCAGAAAATACTTATATTTTGTTTGTTATTCTTCTTCATAGGTACTCTGCCTCTCACACATAATCTACCCTCTTCATCACATAGCTTTACTCTCCTCCTGCTTTGTCAACCCTTTGAGAAGCAAGAATCCATACTAAGACAAATTTCTTTGAAGTAACAAAAGTTGTAAAAACAATTATCAGACATAACCTCACCAATGACTATGTGACAAGGAGGGGATAGTGTTTCCTCCAAACTGGGAAACCCATCTCCTTAATTAATGCACAACATAAAAGAACAACACATTGTTTTCCTTTTGTGTAAGATCTGTAAGAGCATGTACATGTTTACCCCTCTGGAAATGAACAGTACAATCTTAATCATATCCTCTTGCCCACAGGTTGTGACATCTTAAAGGCATGCAGGTAAACAACATTGCTGACATACTGAGGCTTGTCAAGCTGTCCTGGTTAACACCTTTAACATGACTGCTTATCCTGCAATGTTGTCATTATTGTCAATCTTAGGTCAACAAGTGTTTAACAAGTGTACATGCAATCTGTGGTTAATCTCAAAATATATCCGGAACAGCCTTTTTAAAAAACACAAAGTCTTTTGCTGTCTCCTACTTTTGCTGCATGCCTAACCATATTTGGCTTAGGAAGTAAACACTGAACTGAGCAGGATTTTTGAGTAAACAAGTATAGGATCATGGTATAGCTCTTCAGGGAACTAGTTAGAGCCTGTCGATTTCTGTAAATGTTTCCAGCATGTAGTTTTATTTCCCCAGTGTGAAGCAAAGTTCTTCACACCAGATTTATAGTCAAGTGTAGGCTTTTGACTTTGGTACCATTAGAAACAAGGATGTAGCTACAATTGGGACTGAAGGAAAGCATTTCCACTTTCAAACCAGGAATTCTGTCTCCTCCCATGAATTTTTTCAGTCCCCATTTCTAGCAGTGCAATAACTTGAAACTTCAACTGAACAATGAAGTACAGGTTAGGCATCCAAAGAAAAGGGACAGGAAATCTACCAAGGGAATCTAAACACAGCAAACGTTCTAGGGTTGTAGGAGTGAACAACACTAGAAATTTGGGGAAAGAAGGAAAACTTCATTGGGGGCAGAATTCTTTGGAGTTCACTGGATGGCTAATACCCTCATTCCCTTGTGTTGCCCTCACAGCTACATCTCTGCCTAGAATGGTTGTACTTTTATGCACAATTAAACAAACTTGGTTGAGAAACATGTTCTATGTGATTGTGCTGGATGTGTGTGTGTGTGTGTGTGTGTGAAAACAAAAGGGTACACCTGTTTTTAGGATAAACTATAGCCAGATGTTGTGTGCTGTGTTTCGCTGTTGCTGGTGGACCTGCTTCCAGTTAATACTTTCAACCTGTGAAGATAAATTACTGACTTGCCACAGTGGGGACTTTTTTTACCTGCACAAGCTTCCTTACCTCATCACACTGTGTGATCCTGTGAGCAATTTCCTTTAGTTCTTTCATAGACTTCTCATCCTGGAAGTCATAGGGGAATGTTTCAGTCCATTCCTTTAGGAGTTGTATGATCTTGGCAGCAAAGGACTTGAGTTTTGCCTAAGAAATATAATAGAATGGTTAATCAATGAGCCACAAATCTGTACTGACCAGGATTTTTAGATAATCAGGTGGTGCCCCAATAGCCAAATCTTTACATCACTGGAGTTTATCACACGGGAGGAATTTCTCTTAATTTTGAATGCAAAGAAAGTGGGGCCAGAACACATTCACGTGAATTCACTAGTTCAGCGAATTTACGTGAATTCGAATTGTGTTCGAACTGACTTCCCATTGTCTGAAAATAGCTTGACATTGCCCAAAATTGTGTGTGGTAGTCTATCACGCAATAATGTTAAACCTCATGATTGCGTTTGGACTGATTTCCCATTGCCCGAAATTGCATGTGGTAGTCTATCACGCAATAATGTTAAGCCCCATGATTGCTTTCGGATTGCCATTGGATTATACTTCCAATTTCCCTTGTCTGATAAACTCTAGTATCAGGAGCACATGAAAACAAAGGAAAAAACAAGTGCACTTAACTAGAGTTCTTGCTGGGCATATAAAACATATGTCTGTCCTTCCTTTCCTTCCAAACATGTTAGAACATTACAAGAAAGGCAGAATGAAAACAGGTGTGTATAATACTCAGCTCAGCATCCTCACAGTTATGTGACTTTGTATAACTGGGGTGTAGTTGGGGGAACATAACAGTTTGAAGGGAATTCATAACAGCATTAAAAAAACAGTTTGCAAGAGATTCTGCCACATGCACATCTCTGGAAGAAGAGTTTTGAAGAAAAGGTATCACTAGAGAAAAGGCTTGAGATCTAGGCCCTCATATCCATTGCTCAACAAATGGAATGACACTAAACAGAGACACTAAACAAAGGCTGAGAAGTCCTTTGGGCTGGATTTGAATTTTGATTTAAGCTTAGCCAATTCACATCCCTGGGACCTGAAAGCAATACATACATTTACAAACTTGTAAAGTGATTTGTGCAAGACATATACATTTAAAAATGTGTCAGTTATAAAAAGGTGCATAAACATGCTTTGCTCAGTGGGACAATGCATACAAAAATGGATGCATTTCAAAAAAAGTTACATAAAAATACATAATTCTCATTGTGTGTGTGTATGTGTGCCTTCAGGTTATTCATGAATTTCATATTCTGAAACAACACCTGGTCTCCCATCTTAATCTTAACCAGTCCTCATCCTGCTTCACTTCCAAGACCAGACACAATATGGTGTCTTCGGGGTATTTAGGCAGTTAATTTGGATGGTGGTGAGTTGTTTCACAATCTGATAAGATTCAAGTGAGACTGATGCACTGAGGGATTCCCAAAACCAGTGCAAATATTTTAGGACAAGTGCTGTGACTGCTACAATAAATGCTGTCAATAATCTGGCCCCTTAATTTTGAACCTGTTGCCAGTTTCAGCACTTTTTGGATCTGTATTCCAGTACAATCTGTACACAAAAAATACATATATCTTTCAATGCAGTAATTAAGTATCATGTGGCAAGGTAATTCCTCCAGTTTTATTGTATATGGATTTGAAGCCAATTTCACTGGTCAAAGAGGGAACTATCAACTACTTCCAATGGGGCATTGTTGGAGACAGATGGAAATTACACTTCATTACTGAGTCACTCTAGCTTCAACTATGTTTTGGAAGGTGGAGACTTCCTAAATCCTTTGTCATTGGACTATCTTATTCATTAAAACTAATGACTTCTTTGTTATTATTGTCCTACGTTTGTTTTGCCCTGCTTGTGTACACAGCATAACAGAATTACATTTAATTAAAATCTAGTTCCTAGTGAGGGGGAATGGTTTAATTTTGCTCTGCCCATTGCTCTTAATAAAGCTCAGAAGAGCAGTAATTTCCTTTGTTTGTCATTCCAATCCTGTCACTAAAAAGCTCTCAAAAGTTTTCTTTACAAAGTTTACAAGGGGTGCGAAAGGGCTATTCTGTGATTTCCACCCGTACTTGGGAATTTACAGAGTTTGGGGGAATGCCAAGCAAATAAGTTTCCCTTTAGGAGAAAGAGGAAGATGCCTTGTGAAAATTTCCACCACAAGAGCTTGCTCTGCACACAGAAAGTAATCTTTAGGTCCCAGCATATCAGTTTACTTTTAATAACCCTGCAGCAGTTTATTGATTCTTAACAACTCACTAAAGTGCAATCTAGAGGAGCCTCAGCAATTTGCTTGTGATATGAATTTATAATCACATAACTCAAGATGGAAATACTAGAAAAGGGTCACAAAAGGGCTGCTCAGCAAAGCTAGCAAATGCAAATGCAAAGTCAAAGACAGGAATTCAGAAATGGCAGTTCCAGTTGCCCTTGGTGTTTCCATCAGTCCTAAGACTAGAGGGATGTCTGAAGGCATCAGGGGCCTTGTCAGTTCTTGGGTGTGGTGGTAGTAGAGAATTATTCACCAACAATCCTAGATATTCAAATGCAATTATGTAATTTACAGAAACGTATAAATATTATGTAGTACATATAATTACTCTTATTAGGAAATACAGAAACATTTTTTTAGGAAACACACAGATACATCTGTAGGGTCCAAAACACACTAGAGAAATAATCCAGTCTGAGATGACTTTAACTGCCCCGCTCAATGCTAGGGAATTCTGGGAACTTTAGTTTTGTGAGACATTTAGCCTCCTCTGTCAGAGAGCTCTGGTGACGCATTAAACTACAATTCCCAAGATTCCCTAGCACTGGTCCAAGGCAGTTAAAGCAGACCCACACTGGATTATTTCTGCAGAGTGTTTTGGACCAAGGTAAGGGGGAACTTAGGCAAAGTACAATTTTTTGGGCCTCACCCCATGCCATTACTATTGCTGAATAGCACAAAATGGGTTCTTCATAAACATGCATAGGATTGTACTGTAAATATGTGCAAAGCTAAGATGTTGTCAGCTGACCAACAGCATCTTCAGAGAGAAGCAGTCTGAAAGATATGTTGTTATACAACTAAATATGTTATTTATGGCTATAAAACACAGGCCTTTCTGCAGAGAGGAGTTAGTTATCTTTATCAGTGTAAAAACTACATATCTGAGCCCTGAATCCCACCCTTAAAACCCAGAAAGCTGCACTGAGGGATGGAGTTCTATGGCCCTTGTGAGCAGAGTGCTGAAGGATGATGGGTCTAGAGCTCTCCCATCAGCGACCAGTGATGTGCTGACCAGAAACGGGAGCTCTGTAGGATCCTGTAGCCACTTGTTGGTGCATTGCAGATCACTGGTGGGAGGGGGGCTGGATTTGTTATCCTTCAATGCTTGGCTAACCAGTGTTGCAGAGTTCCATTCCTTGGTCTGTCTTTCTCGATTTTAAGGTGGATTTTAGGGGCACTTACAATCATGTCAATGATAGCATAACTGTAAATGTGAATGGAAAACAATTATGAGATAATAAGCCTAGCTTCTGACATTGTAACTGACTCACAGAATGCCAGCCACTGTCTTTTACTAGTCTTGCTTACAGAATATCATTACAGTCTTATCACCATTATCACACTCTTCTCACTTACATCTTGACTGTTTAGAACCTACTGAAGCCAAGTGGGGAGTGGAACAGGGATGAGGGCCAGAAATCCTTAGAAAACCACTGAGCATCTTTACCTGGGAGACCAAACTACAAGAGGAGGAAAAAATAGGAGTGGGAGGGGAGTTCAGGTTTTTGATGCATTTAGCGCCAACTTTTGCCAGCTGGGAAACAGAGTGAACTTCAATATATGAACAGCTCTCCAGGAAGGTGAGTGCAAATCCTGTATGGGCTACACAGCCCTTTTCTCTCAGGCTTCCTGAGGGCAAGAGCACAGGGGAATGGAATCTTACAAGTAACTAAAGCCCTGGGAACCTAAAGCTTGGCAGGGTACATCACCCCACACTTTAATCCCACATACTGAGGAGAAGGAAGCACACCCTTTCATCAAAGGAGTTTCTCCACCTATGCCAACGTGAAGCTTTTTCTGAGAGCAGCCAGCATTAAGGATGGGGATCTGTTTCATTGTCCTGTCTCTTGGTCACAGAAGGTATTTTAAAAGCAGCCTTATATGCAAACTAGTCAATAATCCAAAACAGCTGCAGAGACAGGCCTGCATGGTGAGACAGCGGGAGTCTTTCCTCAGTAACCACAGGGTGGGTAAGCACCCTCTGTAGGTGGCACCAAGACAATGGAGATTATCACATGGGAGGGACAACATCCTTCTGTCGTCCTTCAATTGGGCTAATTGTGTGATCAAGGATCACACTCCAGCATGCTTCTGCCATCCTTGTCCCATGGCTGAAGTGTCATGGAGAAGCTCTGCACGCTTCTCCTGTGTGTAAAGTGTCATGGAATACCAAATGACAGCTCCATGACACGTTACACATGGTAGAAGTGCACAGGAATGGCTCCATGACACTTTACACACAGGAGAAGGATGTCAGAAGCACACAGGGGTATGATAATCTTTGGCCCCCAATCGTGCGATTAGCCCAGTTTAAGGATGGCAGAAGGATGCTGTCCCTCCCGTGTGATAATCTCTAATGGCCTCCCTTGCTTATTCTTAGTGACAGCTGTGAAAATACATGGGGGGAGAGGTTAGAAATTATCACCATTTTTGCCAGCTCTTCCTGGGGGCTAGCATGCAACAACACCTCATGACTCATCCAGGCAAACAAGTAGATTACTGTAGATTTGGGTACACCTGAAAAGCAGGGCTAGACAAATAATATAAAAGACTCTTATGTGATGCTATTTTCCACCAAAGTGGGGATCCCAACTGAATGAGATAACTGTTCCATTTTGAGGTCCTTTCGTGCATAGCTTCCAAATATGGAACTACCAATATTCTATCCCTCTGCTCTCACTCCTAGCCCCAATTTGGGACTTTCTCCCAATTTTAAAACAGTCCAAACTGTGAATGTTAAAAAAGAAGAGAGAGTTGTTTATTTTTGATATTTTTGAAACGCACCAAGCCCTAGAACCTTCAGAAAAGTGAAAAGTGAAACATAACTCCTTTGTTTTACTGCAAGTGCAAGCGCCTGGCATGCTGGTTCTATGACTTCAGCAATTGCTTTGATATTGTCTCAAGAATCTCTTCTGCTTGTTTCCTAAATAGGACAATGTTGGGTTCTTTTTCTAATTTTTGCCCTTGTAAAGTTAACTCACTTCTTTTTGGCAGGGTTTAACAACCTACTGACATATTTATTAAAGCTTGCTATTCTAAAACTCTGAGACCCTCTCCTTGCCAAACACACCAGCAAAAGCCTCCCAAGTGGATCTGATCCGTTTACTAAAGTTTGTTTTTAATCTGTCAGTTTGTGTCTTGGAACATTTTCTGTGAGATTTTGCTAGTTCCTGGTGACGTCATGAGTACAGGAATGATAAGTATTAAAGCACATAACCACAAAACTTGGTTTCTTGCCAGAGTTTCTCCTCACATACTATCTAGCCAGCTTTTGTTTTATAATATGCTTTATAATATGCAGATGCTTTATCACTGCATATTAAAAGTGGGTGGATGCATGTGTGCAGATGACTTACATATACTGCGCAACGTACTGTTTTGATCAACTGTGCTATGACTTTTCAAAACTTATGTCTGTAGTTCATTGTAGAATTAAAAACAAGAACTTTTGTTTTTTCAAAAGCTCAGCAAAGCATTTCTGTATCTTTCAACACTCCAGTGATGGTGAACCTTTTAGAGTCCGAGTGCCCAAACTGCAACCCAAAACCCACTTATTTATTGCAAAGTGCCATGTCCCTTTGGCTTTCTAGTAACAAACTCTGGCAAACTTTGCGCTGGAGTGACAGCACATATGCCCACAGAGAGGGCTCTGTGCCACCTCTGGCACGCGTGCCATAGGTTCGCCATCAGAAAATCAGAAACTTAGTATCTATTAGATAAGACCGGACAATAAATAACTGTCCTTGGACATGAAAGCAAAACATATATAGTAGAATGTTGTAAAAACCCATGTATTTTAGTAGCCTTTGAATAAAGGAAAAGACACTTTTTAAACTATTATAATTATGATGGCAACTAATTACTTTCTGGGGATTCCTGGACCTGGATCTGTAACTAATTACTTTTAAAAGTAAAAGTAACTTTACAAATCTGAAATTTACCTTAGACAATTTCTAGATGCACTAAATACATATATTGCTGTATGCCTTCAAGTCATTTCTGAATTATGATGGTTCTAAGACGAATCTATCACTGCGTTTTCTTGGCAAATTTTGTTCAGAAAGGTTTTCCCCTTGTCTTCCTCTGAGACTGAGTGAGTGTGACTTGTCCAAGGTCACCCAGCAGGTTTTCATGTCTGAACAGGGATTCAACCCTAGTCTTTCAGTGTCCTAGTCCAACATTCAAGCCACTATATCAGATTGGCTCAACAATACATATGAACAGGGTAAAATTCATAGATGCTTGTTTCCAAGACGTTTCACATGGTCATGTTTACTACAATGCAACTGCAATGACCACAGCAGCATTGCTGTGTGAAACAGTCAGCATGGGTCATAGTTCTTCATATGCTGTTTACTAACAACACAATGAGATTCAGCTCTGATACCCACCAAATAACACACATCTTAAATAGGTAAAATGGGCAAGTAGTTTCAAATTATTAAGTCTAAATAAGGTCCATGTAAAACCAAACAGCAAACAAGAGCATTTGGAGACTAGAATAGTATATTCATTAATTCTGTGTCTGGTAGCCAAAAGAACTTATTTGACAGTAACTTATACATATTTCAGTGCTGACAAATGGAAAAACATTGCTGCTTTAACCTTTGTTACAGCTTTGTCACATACCTTGTCCGCCTCGATGCCAGTCTCTAGCTGCTGCTTCTGTTTAAGGCAGATTTGGCCCACTTTAGCTAAGAGTTCGTGTGGATGAATGAAGACTCGGGAGCTCAGAAGGAAAGTGAAGATATATGTCCTCTGTGTTAGAGAAAGAAAAAATGTATTTAATACACTTTAAACTTCCCACCAACCAAAGTTCTGTGGGCAATTTATAACCCTGTTAAAAATAGAAATGCTTTAAAACAAAACAATAATACAACAAACAGTAAATGAACATCCAGAATATAAAACAGAAATAAAACTGGTAGCACAGAATAACACATATCAATATATAAAACTGAACTAAAACCAATGGCAAGATAAAAATAGAAAGGTATATAAGCATAGCAGCTGTATTTAAAATGCCTGGAAGAACATGGTGAGATGCACTTTTAATTCAGAAGTATAGAACCCACCTTAATGTGTCCTGGAGTTGAAAAAATAAGTATTTGTCTTGGAAAAAGAATTGAGATTCCTATTCCTGAACACACTGTCAAAATATTTTACCAGGTAGGCTGAAGTTCTGTGACTTACTTGGAAGTAAGCGCCACTGAACTCAATGACACTTATTTATGAACAATGTAACTCTGCTTCTGCCTTCCCAGGCCACTGTTCATACAAGATAATTAAAACTTTGCTACTGGAACATAACTGCCAAAATAGTAAATAAAAGCTTGAATATTAATGTATATACTCATTTATAAGTCTAGAAATTTTAGTCAAAAACCTGACTCCAAAAAACCAGTCGACTAATCCATAGGTCAATGTTAGTACTGTATTTAACTCTTATTTTAAAAAAGGAACCATCCCCTGGTGAAAGGTAAGAGTATAATCTGTCCTGGAAGCACCGATCCACTTCTGTTCTCTCATCCATCCACCCTTTATTGTGAACACAAGCAGTTATGCTTCCTGGAATATTGTATAGTGGGCCCTTCCTTTACATGGGGAAATCCATTCCGGATCCCCCCTCCATAGGGGAAAAAATGTGTATGCTCGAGCCCCATTAAAAACAATGGGGCTCATGCATGTGGTGTGGTGCAGCATACACACCATTATTTCCTCCTGGGCGTGGCTTCAGCATAAATTGAAAGCCGTGTATTGCGCAGGTGCACTGTAAGTTCTTTGGTATTGTTTTCCTTTGCTTCATCCTGTAGATCCTTTGTTTCATGGCCCTACATTTTACCCTTGACTTATCCATGGGTCATATCAAAATCCATAATTTTGGCCCCAGACCTGCCCTTGATTTATATATGTGGTCGACTTATAGTCGGGTGTATATGGTATTGTGTGCATATGTAGGCAATTCTGCAATTGTTGTTGCTGCTGTGTGCCTTCAAGTAGTTTCTGACTTATGGTGACCCTAAGGTAAACCTATTACAGGGTTTTCTTGGCAAGATTTCTTTGGAGGGGGGTTGCCACAGCCATCCTCTGAGGCTGAGAGTGTGTGACTTGCCCATGATCACCCAGTGAGTTTCCATGGCTGAGCACAAGTTCTAGAGTCATAGTCCAATTATCAAACTACTACACCATGCTGGTTTCAATTCTGGAATACCCCATTTAATTTTATTTACCCTACCATTGTACAGATAATTGTTCTCAAATAACCTTTTCAGAAATGCATCATATGGTGTGCTAGTATCATTGCTCAACATAGCATATAGTCTCCATTCACCAGCCCTCACATGTTATGCCTTCCTGACTTCTTGTCTCTCAGTGACTGTTTATCCTTTGGTCTTGTGGTCAAAGCCACAAGATGACTCTCATGGGATGATTTCTTCAGCCTCCTGCCTTCAAATGGTAGAAGATAAGATTTACTATTTCCCCAAAAGTTCCTGCAGTTGCATAGAGCAGTAGAAGAAAACAATAGTTGCAAAAAGTTTTCTCTGTCTTTGTCACATTTTCAGCTTTGGCATAAATTCAGAAATTCCTGCTAATCAGGGGGGAAAGTGGGTAGAAGATAATCTTAAAGTAAACTCATGCAAGTAGATTTGACTGCTCTACCTCTCACTTTCACAGGCAAAACCTATGTCAGGTATCCCAGCAAAGACTAGGGCCCGAATTCTATTGGTGCTCTGGACTAGGGAACAGCCACTGATTCGGATTTACATAAATTTAAACCATTTCACAATAGATTCATTGGGTTTACTTAAAGTGGCAATACCAACAGGATTCAGGCCCAGGAACGATAATCTATACTTGTTGCATTGCTTTGAGAAAAAATAACCAGAAGTGTTCCTCCTACTACTCTGCTGTGACAGTTCCTGTTATTCCATTAATCTCATCCTCAGCAGGTTCCATGTGACAAAAAACATGGACAAATGAAGTCCTAAAAGGGGACTTAATTTCCAATTAGAACTTTTTGGATTTTTTCTCTCTGTACATATACATTCTGTGCCTTACATCCATTACATAGTCTAGGAAATGATAGCCAAGCAAATGCATCACAGATTTTATGAAAATATTGACATCCTGGCTTTCTGATTGACAACAGGCCAACATGGAAATTAACACACAATAAATATAAGAAAATGTGTTATTGATTTATGAATTACATTAGTGTTTTGCTTCTCCACTGAGGAATACAGAAAGTCTGGAGAATGAAACAAGCTGTTGATGTTAATTATGTGAATTACAATTGTTACAAATTTTAAACCAGAACAAAAAGAATTTTCCCCTTCAACACAAATTCAGTGAAACTTTGGGATATTTTCCCTAAAAGACAGGAGAGAGAACATTTTCATTTGGTATGTTGTTCTGTCTTCCCTTAACACCTCCTCTATCATACTCTGTTCATGGAGGTTCAATGAAGGCTGCAAGTAATGGAAGCATTATTATTATCATTATATTGTAATACCACACTTCCCCCTACTCCCCACCTTCAACTCCATCCACACTGCAGAAATAATCCAGTCTGACACTGCTTTAACTGCCATGGCTCAAAGCTATGGAATTCAGGGAACTGTACCTTTGTGACACCTTTAAGCTTTCTTTGAAAGAGAGCTCTAGTGCCACAAGAAACTGCAATTCTATAGCATGCCACCATGGCAGTTAAAGCAGCATCAAACTGGATTATTCTTGTAGTGCAGATGCAGCATAGAGTTCAGGATGGCTTACAAAGCAGAGACAGCTTTAAAATTTATACCATACACAAATTTAAAATATATTTAACAACAGAATCAAAAGCAGTTACAAGCAAAACCATTATAAAGAAAACAGCAAGCAAACAGTATAGCATTATTTTGAAAGGTCCTTTCTGCCTCTGAAATCAACCATCAAAGGCCTAAAGAAACAAAAAGCTCTTCATCTGCCTACAAAGGAACAGGAGGTAGCGTGCCAGTCTTAACTTTTCTAGGAAGGCGATTCCAGAGTCTGGGAGCAGCTATAAAGGCCTCTCTCACATTCCCACCACATGTACCTATGAGAGTTGTGGGACAGTGCGAAGAGCCTCCCTAGAAGATCTGAAGCATACACAACCTTATATAGGAGAATATGGTTATACATATAACCTCCACCCAAGCCGTACAGGGCTCGTTACAGCATAACCAGCACTTTGATGTGTGAAGCATGATGGACAGCAACGTGAACCAAAGTGAAATAAAGAAGAACAAAACTCCCCTTTCTTTGAATATTATTACGGATGATCAACTGTTTCACTGTGATGAACAATCATCTATTAATTAACTGTATAGGGACAACAAAAGGGGCTTGCCTTTTAGGGCAGTTATAATGTTGACAGAGGAAACAGCTGTCATCCAGTTGGTAAATTATGATGGCATATATCAGATTTAGACCACTGAAACTTATTTTTATGGTTGCTGCATAGGGTGACATTTTTGTCCCGACCACACAGTGACCAAAATCCTACTCCCCAAAAGACCCTCACCTTGTACACAACACAACCTGCACCCAACACAGCCATTTCCATGTTGTTGGAGAATGGAGGAATGAGCTGTAGAGGAATGCGCTGTAGTTGGATGTGCTGAGAGGAACATTTTCAGAGATGTCTAAAGGTTCTTATGAACTCTCTGCAGATGATGCCTTTGAACTACATCCAGCTACAAGAAAATAGTTGGAAGTGTCCCTGCTCATCCTCCCAAACTCTGACAACATTGAAATTGCCATATTGGGGGTTTGCACTGCTTACAAGGTGAGCTTTTGCGGCAGGGTTAGTGTCAGGAGACACATGCTGATTCCAGCCTAGATTGTTTAGTGGTAGAAAGTTATACATTTATTATTATTATGAGTTTCTTGTTAAGATAAGTCACAAGCTTTGGCCACAGACAGGAGACTCATCCTCCGGTCTGCTTCCATGGAGATTGCCAAACTTGATGTGACAAGTTACTGATATAGCTGACAGAAACAAGACAAGAGAGTAGAGTTGCGCATTCCTGAGTGATTCACTCCTTTTCCTGTTCATTTCCTTTGCAGGCGAGTTCTTAGTATGGAACCAATGTGCAATGTACAAGAATCAGGCTGCCACTTAAAATAAAAGCCCCAGCTGTGTCCCTTCTTCCCTTCCACAATGCTCTGTTCAATTTATGACACTTGTTGACATTTCAGTGTGCATTTTTCCACTTTATATCTCTGGTAGGTCAATGAAAAATACGTACACTGTAGTGCTGTGAAACAAACATTATGCATTATCCATGTTTCCTGGTTCCAATTTAATTGAACCTAGATAGCAGGTCATGCACATCCTGGAGCCTGGACTGGCTGACTCTCAGCTCCTTCAATGTCCTGGAGGGCCACAGTATCCTAGACTCCTAGTCACTTATGAAGCAATTTTAGGGAAAGGGTTTTTGAGGTTTCTGGGTGGGGAATACTCCAAAGCAGAATGTTTTATTTTTTTAAAAGGTTTTTTCCCCCCAACCAATTTTTAGGGGGTTGTTCTGGAGCAAGTCCCAAATTCAAACTAGATCCCTCAAGGTCTGCAAATAACCTATGAGCCACACAGCTCCTACTCTTGCTACAGATGGTGCTTGATAATATTTCCTTGCACCTGAATTCCAAAGTGTTTTGAATCCTAGTTTTGAGGGAAAAGCAAAAGGTTTTCACTTGACAAGATTATCTAAGTTATGTCTGAATGTCAAGGACAGTGCTCATCTCTGCTACTAAGCCAAAGAGCCAGCATTGTCAAAGATGACTCCATAGTCATGTGGTCAGCATGATTGCACAGAACACTTTCACCTTCCCAATGAAGTGGTACCTTTTGCTAGGTGGCGGAAGCTGGGAATAGTGATGAGAGCTCACTCCATCAAGTGCCACTTGGACCTTGAACTGCCAACCTGCTGATCTTGCAATCATCAGAGTCAGCATCTTAATACTGAAGATAACCTGTTAATACTGGTGATGGGACAATTCCTCTTTATTGATGGGATAATCACAGGATAAGTGCCATGTGTCTGATATAAGGATAGAAGCATGGCACATCATTCTCACCCTTTTCCTGTCATTATCCACCTCCTGCCTGATAATCTCCTGTGTTTAGTATAGAGTGTGGAAAATGGAGACAGAACCGGGAAATGTTAAGATAGTGAAAGTCACAATGCAGCAGTCCTGAATACAGTCATGTGTTCAGCAGCTCCTGGAGCAATGTCACTGAGGCCTTGAAAGATACCTCTCTCCCACAGAGTCCTGGTGCTGGTCAAGTTTTGATAGAAAAAATTTTGGAGTGGTAGAGGACACTCTGTAGAGACTATAGCAGCCATTCTAAAGCTGCCTACAGCTTTTATTAAAAAGTTTGTTTTCAAGGATCTGAGATTCCTCTTTTCACCCCATAGCAGAGGGACCAGGCCCTCAGGGAACAGGAAAATCCACAAAGCTTTTACTCTGATAGCTTCAAAAGCAAGTGGAAGAGGAAGCAAAGATAAACTAGTGAAGAAAAGCTTTCAATAATACAATGGACCCTTGTTATACGCTGGAGTTTGGTTCCAAGATTCCCCGTGGATAACAAAATCCATGGATACTCAAGTCCCATTAAATATAATGACAAAGCAAAATGGTATCTCTTACAAAAAATGGAAAATCAAGGTTTGATATTTGAAATTTATACTTTTTTTAACATTTTCAAACCATGGATGCTTGAATCCGTGTATAAAAAATCCATGTATAAGAAGGGCTGACTGTATATGAACGGAATGAAGGAGGCTTAAGCAGTGATCCTTGATTTGAGAACACAGTGTTACAAGTGCTCCAATTATTTTAATTGATGAAACCTTTGGGAGTATTGCAGGGATCTAACACATAGATAAATGGATAGTATATGAATGCCCTTTTCAGGTAATGTGCCAACCAGGATTTGCTTTGTGGCATCTCTGTTCCATTCCTGGAACTAAAAAAAATTTGAGAAACTGCAAAAAGTGTTTTTTCCCCTTCATTCCACTGGTGAAAACATGACCTATGTTGTGCAAGAATGAGCTGCCTTTGCTAAGTGTAATCACAAAGAAGCTGACATGTAAGCAGCACTGTCCTGTCAATGACCCTTCTTCCAACAAGCTAGGTCACATTCTTTTGAGGGCATCAAATTATAATCCAGTCCTGCACACTAATTCTAGTTTAGGTTTCCATTCTGAAATGTCTGGATCAAGCACAACATTGTTATCTGAAGCAATTCTGAGATAACTCAAATCAGAATATTGGCTTTTCAAAGACTGCAGTGTAAAAAAGCCATTGAAAAGAAAGATTCTTCTGTCAGAGTCCCACATTTCCACTTTCATCATAGAGAGATTTCCCGAGCTGTCAGACTACTAGGCTTAATGGGGAAATGATGAAAATCTTTTAAACTATGTTTTGTTTTATTTTTCTTTGAAATAGTGTATTAGCCAGCATCTTTGCAAAGAAAATTAAAAAGGGTTTCTGCAGTGTACACCCAGAAGGCATAAGGCATAATGATATACAAACAAAGAAAAGATATTAATTTGAAAGATAAGACTATGTCCAGTCCAGCTTTAGATAGATAGATAGATAGATAGATAGATGGTTTCTGGGAAAACTTTTCTTGTCAAATGTTTAGCTTAACATGTTTTTTGTATGTACACTTTTTTGAATGTGTGAATATAAAGTCGTTTTTCAAATAATGTGCTGAAAGTATCTGCTCAATTTTTGCGTCTTTTATTGTCTGTCCCCCTGCTACCATCTGCAGCTCAGTCCAGTAATACTAGTACAGTTAGTAGCAATTTTAGTTCTTTACTTTACAATTATATACACCAGTGTTTACTTTTTCCTGTGAGGTGTTCCACACTGAGATCAATAAATGTTTCCATCACAAATTCCTCTTACATCTGAGGAAGTAGACCAAGTCCACAAAAACTTACGCTACATCTTTTTTTGCACACCTAGGCCTGTTACAGACTGCCAAAATAAAGCTGCTTCGGGTCTCTTTGGAGGTATGCTATTTAAATGATGCATGCATCCTAAGAATCCGGAAGCTGCACCAAAAGCTGCACTCCGGTGCCTAAGAATGGAGTGTGGCTTTGGCGTGACCTTCGGACTCTTAGGACCCATGCATCATTTAAATAGCATACCTCCAAAGAGACCCGAAGTAGCTTTATTTTGCAAGTCTGTAACAGGCCCTAGTCTTAAAGGTGATACAAAAGCCCTTTGCATACAAATTACTTCATAGTTAGTTTGTATTCCCATTTTCTTATGGCCAGATTTGTAAGGCAAGGAGACACATATGGGTCAGTCCTCAGGCATTCAAGGCAAAGAATGTATATTTGAAGTAAATGTGTTCATACAAATAAAAAAATGTAGCATTCAAATATCACAAAAGCTGAATGAGGAGGAATGAAGTAGCTATCTAGACCTCCTTCAGCTTGTGTGGGGTAGCTTTTAGAACATTTGTAGGGAACCCTTGACCCTCCAGATATTCTGGATTACCACTATCACCTTTAGTCATGCTGATGGGAGCTGTAGGCCAAAACATCTGGTTCTCTATGTGATTTATTTTGGGTTTTTTGGGAGATGTGTTCCAATTCCCATTCAACCATGAAGCTTAATAATTATGATGGGCAACTTACTATCTTGTAACCAAAATTAGAGACAAGGATGTTGTGAGGTTAAAATCTTGCTCTAGGCTTTTTTGTGGAATGGTGAGATTATTTAAATAAAAATAGAATGGAAAACTGGTCAAGTCTGCTTCTGATCTGTGGCAATGTAGTGTACTGTACAATGACTGGAAAGTGTCCCTGTATATAATCCCATTTCTTCCTTAACTTACCCTGTGCAGGTTTCTATGTGGAGACATTTTCCCGTGAGCAAATTAGTTTGCTGCATACAGGGGGAAGTAATGTTCTTCTTTGGAAAGATGGGCACATATGTTCTTCATAATGTTAAATGGAACACTGAAGTTATCATACTTAAAACATTGAAGGATGTGTTTAAAGAGTAAGGTGCACCACCTCCAAATTCAGGCAGGCACGACAGTATTCATACCTCTGTCCATATAGTCTCTCTGTATTGTGAAATAGTATAGGCAATATTATCTAAGTGGATGATTAGAAAAGCTTTTTATCAGTTGTTGTGTACCTTCAATTTGTTTTTGACTTATGCCGATCTTAATGTAAATTTATCTCAGGGTTTTCTTGGCCAGATTTGATTGGGCGGGGGTTGTTTTTGCATCCCTCTGAGGTTAAGAGAGTATGACTTGTCCAAAGTCACCCAGTGGGTTTCCATGGCTAAGTGGGGATTCAAACCCTGCTCCCCTGAGTCTCAATCCAATGTTCAAATCAATGTAACATGCTAACTCTTCTTTCACTAGAACTCTACAAAAATAAATTGCTATACCAACTTACAAATGATTACAACAAGGCAACACTACACACCCACTCACTGTTACAAAACACAACATTATGCTAGTGATGCACACAGATATCTTGGTGCTGTCAATGATTATGATGTGGGTGTTGATTTTTGCCCCTCATTTACCCCTACAGAAACCAGCCTCTCTAGAACAGGGACAGACAATTATGAACCCAGTCCATCATCTGTCCTATTTCCACAGATCATCTGATCCCATAGATGTCCCCTCCTTCTTTAATTATGCATTTTCAGGGATGGTTAGTGAACTCCAAAAAACTAGGCGTGTATTGCATCCCCTTTAGCTACACTGCTCCCATCACTATACACCTTGGTTCAGTTCACCCAAAATACCTCCTGCCTGTTCCTCCACAACCTTCTCAATTGCCAGATGTGATAACCAGAGGAAAGCTTCACATTCATTGTTATTATCTGTATGAGTATCAGATACTGAGGACAAACAGGAGATTGTTAGAGGCTCTTTTCATGCTTGCAAGTTCACCAGGGGCATTTGGCCGACTGCTCTAGAAACAAAATGGCAGAATATATCAAGAAAAATGAAGTGATCTGGCAAACAGCATAAGTACAAGACAGAAGTATCGGCTCTGAACACCAAAGGACTCCTCTTTCCCTACGCTGCTATTGCAACACAATACCCACTTTATAGAAGGCAAACTAGTAAGGCTAAGAGACAAAGGATTTAACACTACAAACTGGAACCAGGGCAGGGATTAATTTGGCTAAATGCCAACTGGTCCCACCAATAATCTCCCCTACAATGAGTTTCCCCTGGGTCATTTTCTAATTCCAGATTCCTTACATCAGTTCATTATCTTTACCAGTTCATTTACCATGTAAAGTTGTGCATCAGGACCTGGAGGGAAGCAGCTGATGGCCCTATTTTAGTGGGCTGTGATTAAGACAATTTGAATGTCATTTTTAAAGAACAAGCCAAAATGTACGTTACAATGGGAGTACACTTGACTACTGCATTCCTCTGAGTTCCTTGCCCTTAAAAGGGGCAAACTCAAAGCAGCTTTTGAATAATGTTGATGTATAAACTTAGAAATGGCTTGAGTTGAAAAAACAATGTGGACACTTTTTTAAAAAAAGAGGCCAAAATTCACTTTCAAGATGGGCAATGATCATATTTTCAAGTATATCTGTGGCTAAGAGGCTTTACTTTTGCAAATAAAATAAGGTAAAATAAAACAATGAGACCATACCAACAAAAGGCTGCCGTCTTTATAAAAATGCTTCAACAGCAACATGACCACACAGACTGGGAAGTTCTGGGAGATGTGGTCCAAAAAGGAACTTTTTGAATCTCTGTATGCTGTTCCTTTCAGTAGATTCATATGCATAAAAAAAAAGAGAGAAGAGACTCTCCTAACTACCACAAGGAAACCAGGGACAGTTATCCATTATTAGCTAATTCAAAATGTCTTGCTAAAGCCACCAGCCAGCCTCCTGTTATAAATTTCTACAAGCTGCCAAATCTACAGACACTGCTAGTAAGAGCTGTCCCCAAAACACAAGCCAACAATCCTGGATCATACTGCTAATTCCAAGTGGGGCATCACCTATACATATCTTGTCAGTGTTTGGAACTGAAATGTCCTATATTATTAGTATTTTAGGGGGGGAAATTGGATTCACAGACTGCACAAGTATCACATGGTCTGAACATCATCATCCATTTTGGAACACTGCATCCTTTACGTTCTTAGCAGTTCACTATTGTTTTAAGCAGCTGAAGAAGGCGGAAACTGGAACATCTTGCTAAGGCCTGTTACAGACTGCCAAAATAAAGCTGCTTCGGGTCTCTTTGGAGGTATGCTGTTTAAATGATGCATGCATCCTAAGAATCCAGAAGCTGCACCAAAGCTGCACTCCAGTGCTTAGGAATGGAGTGTGGCTATGGCGCGACCTCCGGACTCTTAGGACCCATGCATCATTTAAACAGCATACCTCCAAAGAGACCCAAAGCAGCTTTATTTTGGCAGTCTGTAACAGGCCTAAGTATCTGAATAGTTTTGTTTCTTAATCTAACAGACACATAGAAGGAAGATATACAAATGCTATTGGACTTTCTCTCAGATTGTAGGAATTCTTGCTCCATACTAAAATCAAAATCCATGAATACATGGAGAAACACATATGTCAGGGAGAATGCTTGACTACTTTCCCCAATGTTTAAGTTCATGTGCAGGGGAAAGCCTATGAACATTCAGCTTAGAAAATGACCTGAGGAGGAAGAGAACTGCCATCATTGGAGACTGCTGATCAAATGTTTCAGTTTTAAGCCCAGGGCCTGTTCACACCAGATGGTGATCTTCTTTCAAACTGCAGGCAGCACTCACATGGAATACCATTTGTGTAAACCAGTATGCCCACATGAAGGCTGCACATGCAGCTGCCATGATTTTTGTGACTGCACTGGCATTTATTCCAAGCTTCCCCAATTATATAAACAAAATGGGAAGAAACCTTTAACTTTGGCTTTGAAAATTATGCCCTATTTCATTTTCAGAAGCTGACAGAAATTTGCAAAATGGGGAAAAACATAAAACAATTTAAGATGTTACAAAAAGAGACACTGAGTGCAAAAAAAAAATCAAAAGACTGAAGCAGAGTCTTATAGTTCCTAACTTGTTGCTAAGAGACATGTTCAATTAAAGGAGTGAAACAGAGTCAGAGCAAGTAAATGAGAGACTAAAATAGTAACTGTTACTTAAAGACCAAGAATGTGGCGATATCTTTGGGGAGAAAGCAAAAAAATTTTTCCCTTCAGCTCATCCTTCTCAATCTGAAATGTTTTGTTTGCCTGAATATTTGCCTAAATGATTGCTTGCAATGGGTATCAAGGGTTGCACTTAAATACACTTCAATATTAACCTCCTGAAAACTGTCGTGTTTGAGCACACACATCTCCTTGAGTGTAAACAAGCCTCTATAGAACAACATATACCACCTCTCTTTCTTTCCAACCAATCTGCCTTGCAGCTTTCCTGACACCATCGCCAAAGAAAGGAAATATTTCAATATGCTCTAAGTAGATCTCTCTATGTGTTTTCTTTCTGTGCCCATCCAGAAAGTGTTCTCTCTCTTTTTGCTTTTGAAGAGGGAGGACTGAGAGGAAAGGTCCACCATAGTCCAGTAAAAGCAGGGTGAAAAACTCAATTCTGATCTGACTCAACGTACAATGGAATTTTTTAAATAATTGCTGCAGGGGGATGAAATGGGATGTAGCATTCTGACTCTCTCACCTTTGAGGTTTACTCCATCCCTAGATGCTGACATGAACAGAGTCTACTGAGTGACTTGAAGAAAAAGGCACTTTCCTGCTGTTTTGCATGTATTTAACGCTCAAGAAATAATAGAGGAAATGGATTTGGTAGCATCAAATGGATGAGTTACCTTCTGGTGTCTACAAATCCTTGGAAACTGCCTGTCTACCAAGTGCAACGCAATTACAGTTTGGTGCAGTTTGTTTTATAGGCTGGTTTCTAAGTACCTTTTCTCATTTATTTGACAAAAGCTGAATATTTCTGACATTCTCTTCTCAGGGTTTTGGGCTGTAATCCATTGATTGTCAGATTTATGGTGGGAGAGAGCGGGGGAAGAATGTATTTTAAAAGGCGATGCAGGTTGATTCTAAAATAAGGGGCCATGCTGAACTGAGATATGTTACATTAACTGACATTTCTCTCTGCCCCAATCTAAAAGGATCAAGGTGCTACTGTAAATATTATTAATCATAACAGTAGTATACAAACCAGTGTACCTACGCTACTACTGCTAAGCTATACTAAAAAAGTAAGGTAAAGGTATTCCCTGTTGACAAGGTTGTCAAGTCATGTCCGACCATAGCGGGTGGTGTTCATCTCCGTTACTAAGCTGAAGAGCCAGCTTTGTCAGAGACTGTTCTGTGATCATGTCGCCAGCATGGTTGTACAGAACACTGTTCTGTGCCTCAGCCTAATATATGTGTGTATGTATGTGTTTGCACTCTCCAACATATCTTAAATGAAAACACATTTTTAGGACAAGCTCTTTACTGTACATGAGAAAATAATTGCTTCTGCCTTCAAGGCCCTGTTCTAGGAAAACTCTAGCAAAACAAACAAGATTACAACCATCTACTTACATCTGGGTAATAGTCAGTGGTAGGTACCAGGCGTTCAATCAGAGCCTCCAGTGATCCAGAGATGAGATTCCCATCTTGATAAACAGGATCTCCACTTCGCTCTCCTGTATCTGGCTGCACCTGCCCACTACATCCAGAACCAAGCATACTGGAAAATATTGGTGTCTGGGGCATACTTTCCTGCAAGAGTGGAAGAAAAAAATGGAAGCAATATGAGCCAATTAGAAAGGCTTGCTAATTTGTATCTGCATGGCTTTCTAGTTAAACAATAACAACACTTGTCTAGGTTCACTAAAATCACTGGAGTTACGCACAACTAGCTCTGCATACCATCTGGCTGTACTGAACATTTGAGTTTAACACAGTCTGTTCTACAGAACAAGAGTTTAGAATCCCAGAAAGGTACAAAAAGCTTTTGGTTTGATTTTAAATTAAACATACTCTCATAACTTTACACTACACATAATGTCAGGATGACATTGATTATGATATTGTGTCTATCTAGTGGTTATTCTGACAGAAGAGCAAACCACTTCCTTTCCTGCCATTTCCAACAGTTCAAATGTTGCTCAACGACAACAACAAAAACATAGCCGAGTCAATCATGTGCAAGACCCTCTACAGTAATGTCAGCAAAGGAGTAGCTGAACACCTATGAACTAAAAACTCACAATTGAAAATCTTGGGAGAACAGAATCACTTTAAATTAATATGTGTAAACAGTGATTTACAGTGATAGCATTACATGGTTATGAGTTCCAAAGTAACAATGGTGGCCTTATGGTGGGTCATCATTGGTCTGCTCTCCCAGGTTTGGATCCTGTGAATCAGAACCACTGCTATTAATCTTACAGGGTAGAGAAGTTCATATGAGAGAAGGTGCTTCCCATGGCAAAAGCTGGACTCACTCAAGCTGTTTAGATGGACAATTAGCAGGAAATAATTTGGCATGTCTATTCCATATGTCAGATCAGCATGCATATTCTGCTCGATCTGGTTTCAGTCTTGACAGCAACACATTTCACTTGGCCTGTGCTTGGAAACACAAACAGTTCTAGAAGTGGCTGAAAATGTGTCTGCTGGGCTGGCTACCCCATCTGCCAACAGGCTGGCATATTGAGAAGGCAGTTGGCTTCTAGAACATAGAAGGCCCTGTTGCTGTGGCAATGCTATCGGCAGGTGCCATGGAACAGTACTGGGAACAGAGACAGTCGGGGGGGGGGGGGGGAGAGCAGTCAGTGAAAGGAGGCTGAGTCTGGCAGTTCTCTCTGTAGAGTTTGGCTTGAAGGAGGCAATGTGGAACCAAGGCCTGCCCCTGTGAAATAACAACATGGACCAGACTGCCTGCTTATTTCCAGCTACCTGGACTGTGTTCCATGATGGGTATGTGCAAACAGAAGCTTACACAACCCCATGTTTCTATTTTGCTTCAGGAAAGAATGATTATATTTGCTATATGGAGATTAGCAGAGATTAGCTCTTTCTTCTCCATTCTTCTAGCTATCAAACTGAAATGTGTGATGGACAATAACTGCCAATGAGTTTGTCTGCAAAGTAAATTTACATGTGAGGGGGGAAAAACACCCAACAATCAAGTTGCTAAGGTTTGCTTATAACACAGCTAATACTAAACATGAATGTCAAAGTGATTACACATCAGTTGCCCATATGATTTTTTAATAGGCCATGTTTACTGTCCTGTATTTTCAAGGTTGCTAAGTGGTATTTTAGGAGTAGCTGATAAGAGAAATGAGCAGAAGTCAACCCAGTGTCATTGCTTCTCTCAATTCATTCTATGTTGGCTATGGTCATCCTCCATGAGCACAATGGATTACACACACACACACACACAGAGAGAGAGAGAGAGAGAGAGAGAGAGAGAGCACTGTCTCTGGTGGGTTGTGCTGCAAGATTTCTTTCCCAAAATGCATGGATCCTTGAGGCAAACAGCAAAAAATATGACACCTTACTGCAGTGATTACTGAAATGGGTGATACCCCCTTGGGGGCAGTAGAGAGATCTAGAGAGGAGGTACGGGGGGAAAGGGGGTGGCAGGAAGGCTTCAGTCAAAGTACTAATGCACGATAGACAAGGGGAACTAGCGACCTTTAAGACCATGGTGGGTATGAGGGTTGCATAAAACCACTTTTCAGGGTCCCTTAAAACCATTGCACAGCCTCACTAATCACTTTGTGTTGTGGTGTCTCCCACTCTTCACTTGCCAATGCAAACTCACTCTCTTAGCATGTCTTTTGCTAGTAGGGTTGAGGGCAGTTGGGAAACTCTTGTGAGGCTTGGGTGCAGGGCATTGCTTCTGTGGCTCTGAGTAGCACCATTTTGGGACAGACCGCCAGAGCAAGGAGTTATTTGCAATTCCCTGTCTCTGCACTCCCTGCTCCTAAGTTCTTCTGTCCTTTCAGCTTTCTTTCCCATTCAAGTCTCTGCCTCCATCTTCACTTTCCTTTGGTTCTCTGAACCAACTCATTTTCCTTTCTTTAACCTCCATCCCTTTCTTTGACATTTTAGTACCACTTTCTCTAGACCCATCTTTTCTTGAATTCCTATTTCCCTGGCAACTTCTTTGTCTATTGGTTGCTCTGCTCTTCTCTAAGCTCTGAGCTGCTTACTCATAGCAGCCAGAGATGTTTCTGCCTTCTGTGACATGGTATGACTTGTCCTAAAAGGTACTAGATCTCCTCCATGACATCCTTTAGAAGAGTGATTCCAAAACTCTGGCCTTTTAGGTGTTTTGGACTTTGGCTCCCAGAATCCCAGACCATTGGCCAAAACTGGAGTCCAAAACATCTGGAGGACCAGAGTTTGGGAACCACTGCTTTAGAATTTCATCACACTTTATTCCAATACATGTACACAAAATTCCACCTGCCATGCTGCAGCAAAAGCAATGGGGCACACAATGTTCCATGCAAACTTGAGCAACACAGTTGATGCACTACCCCTTAGTCTCAACAATGGGATGAGAATTCATGGTGCTAGTCAATCTCAATTGATCTTTAGCATTTAGGCTCAAATAACACTTACTTTATCTTGCTAACTCTCTACCAATCTCTTCTCCCAATGTGGCCCAATCCAATATACAGAAGCCCAAAGAATTAAAAAAAAAACAAGCTTTGTTTGTGTTGGGCTGCTATACAAGGTCCTAAATGAATAACACAATTGTCGCTGCCTCTTAGAAGAAAAGGGTCCGAGGCAATAATATCACAAGTATTGTGATTTTATCCAATCACAATCCCTTCCTTTCCTTTGCTTAAAGGGAAGGAGACTATAGCAGGGGCAACTTTAATATGGTACTGTATTACAGTCCCATCTTGTAAAGTGTGGAGTAAGCATGGCACCACAGATCTACTTTGCTATATAAAGCAGCCAAACACTTTGTTCCCTTTTAAGGCAGATTCTTGCAAAACCATTCTTAAAATTTTCTCAGCTATTTGGGAGCTTGTCTAAATCAGCTCTGCCATTACTCCAACATTAAGGGATTTCGGTATGAAACAAAAATAAAAAAAGAAGACCTTCTAGGACAGAATCCTGCACAGCAGTTGTTATGAGTTAGAATATGGAATGTCCCTAATAGTAAACAACAGCATTTCTCCCACAGCCCAGGCCAGTATTTGTCATTTAAATGTTTTGAAGTGACTCATGTGAATCAAGAGAGGAGACAAAATGTACAGTATTTAATTGGCATGTAATGGAGAAATGAGACATGGCGATTCTATGCAAAAGTGCTTCCTTGCTAATGTTCCGTGTTATTTCATAGATATAGTCACAAGGCGTTATTAAAAGAGCACATGACAGCTTGACAAGTGGGCTGTTCCTCTGGGAGGGACACAGTGACATAAAAGGCAGCTTGGTTCTGCTGTTATGCACGTTATCTCTGGGTTTATTTTTTTTCCTTTTAAGGTACATTGTGGGAGTTTTGTATTTTTTTAAAAAATGAGCCACTAATGTACAGTGCCTGCTACTGGGTTGTTAACTGAGATGAATATTCAAACTGCAGGTTATGGAGTGAAATATTCCCTCTTCCATAATTCTAAAACTCAAACACTAACTGGCAAGAAAAGGACAAACAGAAGTATTTCTTCACATAGTACATACATATGGGATTCAATGCCACACATGTGTTGGCCATTAGCTGAGACAAAGTGGGACCTGAAACAAACACTGCAGTGCAGAGTGCTTCTCTTCAGATTGCCAGCTATTTTCTTTCCCAGGATGTTTTCTAACTCAATCCTGTTTTCCCACCCAAGCCTGAACAAATAACACAACATTTGTGGCCTGTGAGCAGGTTACCGTACAATATGTACACTTCTGAAAACCTTTATTTACTGCTCAACCTTCTCTCTTGTTCCTGGGAGACTAGATTTTTGGCTATTACCTTGTCAACACTCATTAGCTGACATAGATCTACTAATAACTCCTAGCTATACAAATGAAATTAAATTGTGTTAAGAGGTGGTAGGATACGTCTGTCCGCCAGCTGTCTGGGGGAAGAACTGTCGCCTTCACAACCTTACAGCTTCTCAAACCAAGAATCATGCTTGTTTCAGTGTTTTTTAGCTTGTCACTGAATTTAAGGAACACAGTTTGCAGGAAGAGCGACACAAACACAGCCTAGGGATGCATATGAAGTCCATGGGGCATGTGTTGCCCAGCAGTATCCCAGACGTACAAGTCTATCAAGAACGAGATCCCTAACCATGCATGCAGACCTGTAGACACAAGATATCACTAGGCTTTTCAGAAGCTGTGATGACACTTTAGGGATAAGAAGAGCCACATAAAATCCTCACTCCCTCTTGATGCAATCTCTCAACCCAGTGATAGTGTAGACATCATCCCAGGAATATGACTGGTCTAAGATCTTGACAGCTGTTGTACACAGTGCCTATTGTAAATACCACAGGAAGAAAAATGTTCCAGAAATCACAGGTCAGTAAGTCTATACAGACCTCTGCCCCCAAAGAAGGGAATGGGATCTTGTATGCCACCGCCAACACTGGTGCACATACTGGTCCCATCCCCTGACACCTGCACACCTGTAGCTAGGATAAAAGGAGAGACCACATTCATGCAGTTGATCAAGGGTAAGAGTTTAACTTTAGGGAAGCTTTGGTGCATCTTCTGGCCTCTTAAGATGCAAGTATCATTTAAACAGCATACCTCCAAAGTGACCTGAAACAGCTTTATTTTGGCCTGTCCCTTCAAGCCCTTAGTAACATTATGCGATGTAACTATATAACATTCCCACTCTGTTGCCTCACATCACCAACCAGCAGGATCAGAGAAATACATATAAAAATAACATCGTCAGGCAGTGTGTAACTTATGGGTGGCAAGAAGTAAGAGGGGAAAAGATGTGCAGCAGACACTGCGATAACAACACCTTTGTCTACAATCAAACATTAGAAAAGTTTATGTTTGTGTGTGAGTGAGTGAAAGAGAGGGCGATAAACTTTTCCTGGTCACATTAAAAAGGCTGTTTAAAATCAATACATACTTCCCATGCCGAGCCCAAGCGTCATCTCCACTTGTTATGTCTGTCTTTTGATAAACACTGGAACTCAGCTGAACATCGGGGCCAATATCTTTAGATAAAACAACTCAAATAAAAGCTTGCAAAATCAGCCTTGGAGGCATATGTACTCTGGAAGCTGGTCCAATTATAGTAACACAACTGTAGCCAAGTCCTAAACCATTCCATAACATACATTTTGCAGCTATTATTTTAAACAACAACACTCTCACAGACTCTCATGAAGCAAAAACAACAAGTCTCCAAGGGTTTAACATGTGAGCCATTCTCCTCCTACAGCATACAGAAAACACTGACTTTAAAGACTAGCTTTAAACCTTCGCTTGTGACATTGATTCCAACTCAACAAAAAGCCACTTGGGGAAAGTTAAATTGTATGTTTTTAATTGTACATTTCTTTGAAACTGTACACCTGCCTTGAGTCCCAATTTTTTTTTGGGGGGGGGGAGTGGGATACAAGTAAAATATAACATTTACAGTATTCCATTTTATGTCAAGGGTTTCTATCCCGCCTTTCTTCCACAATGGGATTCAAGGCGGGTTACACTCACTTTAAAAGACAGAAGCTAAAAACATTCATTACAAAAGCTAAAAAAATATTAAACATTATTGATATTAAAACTTAAGTTAAAACACATAGCTAATAGTAATAAGAGAAGTAGTAGTGGTGGTGCTGCTAGTAGTAGTAATGGTCCAGTATGTAATTTACTGACCTTTAGAGGGAGGGTAGGATGCAAATAATGATAATAATAATAATAATAATAATAATAATAGGAAGAGAAGGAGAAGGAAAGAAGTGGTGGTAGTAGTAGTAGTAGTAACTGATATTTAGGGGTAAAGTGGGATGCAAATAATAATAATAATAATAGAAGAAAGAAAGAAAAAAAGAAAGAAATGGTGGTAGTAGTACAGTAGTCTAGAATGTAACTTATTGACATTTAAGGGGAAAGCAGGCTGCAAATAATAATAGTAGTAATAATAATGGAAAGAAAGAAAAAGAAAGAAAGAAAGAAAGAAAGAAAGAAATGGCATTAGTAGTAACTTAGTGACATTTAGGGGGAAAGCAGGATACAAATAAATAAGAATAAGAGCAGGAGAAGAAGGAAAGAAGGAAGGAAGGGGTAGTAGTTGTAGCAGTAGTCCAGAATGTAACTTAGTGACATTTAAGGGGAAAGCAGGATGCAAATAATAATAATAACAACAGAAGAAAGAAAGAAAGAAAGAAAGAAAGAAAGAAAGAAAGGGTGGTAGTAGTCCAGAATGTTACTTACTGATATTTAAGGGGAAAACAGGATACAAATAAATAATAATGATGATGATAATAATAATAGGAGAAGAAGGAAGGAAGGGGTAGTAGTTATAGTAGTAGTCCAAAATGTAACTTAAGTGACATTTAAGGGGAAAGCAGGATGCAAATAAATGATAATAATAATAATAGAAGAAAGAAAGAGAGAGAGAGAGAGAGAAGTTGTAGCATTAGTCCAGAATGTAACTTACTGGAAAAAATGGGGGCTCCCCAGAACATTATAAAACAAAATAAAAAAGGAAGGGGAAACTCTGCCTTACCCTCATTGTTTTCTGCAGTATGTACATATGCATAGGGCTGCCCTGCAGATCCGGGTGGCTTTGCAATTGCAGGAGAAGGTGCACCTCTCAGCCAGGCATTGCTGTGCCAAGCCTCTCTGGTGCTAGTAGTAGTGCTGCTGCTGCTGCTGCTCTGAGAGCCTCAGCTCCTCTGTGAAGCAGAGCCAGTCCGCCCCCTTCCAGCTTCCCAGCCCGGGTTCTGACGTCAGCAGATGGCTCGGCCCCTGATTGGTTGAGAGGGAGCCGGACCTGGTTCAAAAGGCGCGCGCCAGCCTTTGTTAGGATGGAAGGTTAGAGAGCGCGCGCGCCAGAGAGAGGTTTGCAAAACTGCAAGGCTCTGCTTCCCTTTTGGGAAGACTAGCTTAGCTTTGCAGTTGCAACAGATGGGAGGACTAGGGCTTTTTCTTTCACCCAGCTTCCTGAGAAATTAAAGTGCTGTCTGCCAAAACAGAGTCATCCATCCATCCATTCATTCCTCTACAGGGTATTATTATTATTATTATTATTATTAGTGGGGTTCTTTTCTTAAGTATGAATTTTAATTTTTTTAATGTTATTTTAATTTTTCTGCAGTTATTATTTTTTTAAAAAATAAAAGGGAATAAATTGAGTGTGAATGTTAAGTATTTGGGAGTTGATGTTGAAGAACGGGGTATAAATAAATATTATTATTATTATTATTATCATCAGCTAACCTTCCCTGAGAAATTAAATTATGGGTCATTCTCAATCCATTTCTCTACACGAATCAATTCATTTTCTTACACGTCATTTTTTAAATTTTAAATTATTTTATTTGTCTGTAGTTGTGGCTTTTTAAATAATAAATAAATAAAAAGGTAGTGTAAGTGAGCATTTAAGGTATTTGGAAGATGGATTCCCCAACTGTTGGCCTCCAGGCGTTTTGGACTTCAACTTCCAGAAGCCCTAGCCATCTTGGCCAACAGTCAGGAATCTGGGAGCTGAAGTCCAAAACATTCCAGAAGACCAAAGTTTGGGAGCTGTTGAGCTAATGCATCAGCTGTCCCAATTGGCAGAGACAGGCCAAAAGCAAGCTTGCTGGTGAACACGAAGGAAATAAAAGCAATGACCATGGAGTTTACAGAGATTCAACCTAGAATGAGGAAATTGAAATAGTGATAGCGTCCCGTACCATGGATCAAACCTGGATCAAGGCGGAGACGATTCAAGAAATCAAAAAAGACTAGGAAAGGAAGGGCAGTGTGAAAGAGCTTTAAAAGACCTAAGAGTTAATACACACGAACTGAACACTGAAGTTAGAATCGTCCAAGCTATTGTATTCCCCATCACCATGTACAGATGTGAAAGCTGGACAGTAAAGAAAGAAGACAAGAAGAAAAATCAATGCATTCAAGGTGTGGTGCTGGAGAAGAGTGCTGAGGTGCCGTGGACGGCCAAAAAAGAAATAGACATGGGTCCTTGAACCCTTGAGCCTGAAATCTCCCTGGAAGCCAGGATGATCAAACTGAGACTGTCAAATAGCATGTGCCACGTCATGAGAAGGCATGACTCATTGGAAAAAGTGCTAGGAAAAGGCAGAAGGAAGTAGAAAAAGAGGATGACCTGATGCCAGAGGGCAAGACGCAGTCAGGGAGGTCATGGGCCTGAATTTACAGGGCCTGAGCAGAGCAGTGGAGGACAGGGGTTATAGAGATCCACAGGGTCACTATGAGTCAATGTTGTCACTTGGGTTGGTGTCGCCTGGTGTGGGAATTCATAGTGTCACCCTCCCCCCTTGACCTCTTCCCGTTTCACACCATACAGAATCCTTACTAATGCTTTCTTTGTATTCGTGTTACTCATAAATCGTATTTCCCACATACCACTCAATGTAATGTTAACAGTTATGACATACACAAGCAGCAAAGGTAAAATTATACCTTCAAATTACAATGGCGCTTTAGAGAGCACCCAAAAACGACGCTCTGTCGGCGCCACTGGTTGCTGTGTCCGGGAACCACAGCAGACAAACTATGTGATTCCCGGATGCAACGAAAAAGCTGCAAAATGCCGCTTCTTTTCGCGCCACAGAAATGGCGGCGCAAGTGGCCAATGGCATACTCACAATGTCACTTCCACTGCATGCTGTGCAGACGCTAAGCGTCCGCGATGTCAAGATGGCGGCGCCTGTGTAGAACCATTTTGTACGTGCTGAGCACATACTAGGATTAGGGGCGTCCAAAAAGGACGCCCTTTTCTTACCCTAGTACACGCGCGGCACATACTTTTTGCCCGTGCGAAACAGGCCAATATCATATGCACAAGCTCAATGTATAAAGGGCTGATTAATCCTTCCGCAGAGGCTGAATCTGCACTACACAAATAATGCTGTTTGACACCCCTTTAACTGCCGCAGCTTCAGGCTATGGAATTCTGGGATTTGTGGTTTTGTAAGCTTCTCTGTCAGAGAGCTCTGATGACAAACCACAAATTCCAGGAATCCATAGTATGGTGCCAGTGCAGTTGATACGATATCAAACGGTAGTTTTTTGTGGGGTTTTCGGGCTATGTGGTCATGCTCTAGAAGAGTTTCTTCCTGACATTTCGCCAGCATCTGTGGCTGGCA
This sequence comes from Sceloporus undulatus, assembly GCF_019175285.1. Taxonomy (NCBI): domain Eukaryota; kingdom Metazoa; phylum Chordata; class Lepidosauria; order Squamata; family Phrynosomatidae; genus Sceloporus; species Sceloporus undulatus. The sequence continues at coordinate 156,025,548 of NC_056524.1, forward strand.
TCTTCAGATGGTGCCACATAGCCCAAAAAACCCACAAAAAACTATGGATGCTGGCCATGAAAGCCTTCGACTTCACAATATCAAACAGCATTATTTCTGCAATATAGACGCAGCCCTTGCCAGATCCCAGTTTCTCTTGGTGCAAATTGAGGTTGCATATACACTGCAGAATTCATGTAATTTGACACTGCTTTAACTGGCATGGCTCAATACTATGGAATTCTGGGAGCTGTAGTTTTGTGAGACGTTTACTCTTCTCTGTTAGAGAGCTCTGGTACCACGACAAACTACAGTTTCCCAGGATTTTATAGGATGGAGCCAAGGCAGTTAAAGCAAGTGGGACACAAATGCTTGCCCATGTGTGTCCCAGTTGTCATCTGTGAAATATTGGAGAGTATGCAGTACTGACTCTGTTGCTCTGAACTGGGTCCTTGTTGGCTTTAACACTGGCTTTCTGATTTATAAGATTTGTCACAACGGGAAACCTGAGAAACAACACAAGCGCATTGTTACAGGAAGGCCAAATTGGCGATGGTATTCAAAGAGATCAGCAGGGCTACAGCTGAATACTAAGAAAACAAAAATAATGATCACAGTTGAGTTACATAACTTTAAAATGGGCGATGAAGACACAGAAAAGGTTTTTTAAATATTATATACCAGTAATGTATCAAAATGGAAAATGTAAGCCTAAATACCCTAAAGGCACCAGATCCCATCTTATCTTGGAAGCTCAACAGGGTCAGCCCTGGTTAGTACTTGGATGGGAAACCATCAAGGAATTCCAGGTGCTGTAGCCTAGATTTCAGAGGAAGGAAGTGGCAACCTCTGAGTTTTCTTTGCCTAAGAAAACCCTGTGAAATTCATGGGGCATCCATAAGTTGACAAGTGACTTGAAGGTGCACATACCCACAAAATCAAGACATCAGATGAAGACCAAGGATTGGAAAGGCAGCTATGAAGAAACTGGATAAGATACTCAAGTTTAAAGATGTATCATAAAATACCAAAAGATAATCAGTCCCATAGTATTTCCCATTTCTGTTTTGTGGCTGGGAAACCTAAACATTGAAGAAAGCTGACAGGAAGAGAGGCAATTCATTTGAAACAAATTGCCCAAGAAGGATTCTACAGAATACCATGAACAAATAAATGAGACCAAATCAAGCTGAACTCCCTCTAGAAGTCAAGTTGAGTAAAGCGAGTTTGGCATACTTTGGGCATAATGTGAGATGATATTACACACTGGAAAAGACAATGTAGGTTGTAGCCGCACTGCAGAAACAATCCAGGTTGACACCGCTTTAACTGCCATGGGCCAGTGCTATGGAATTCTGGGATTTGTGGTTTGCTTTGGCACCAGAGCTCTCTGACAGAAAAGGCTAAATGTCTCACAAAACTACAAATCATTGAATTCCATGGCATTGAGCCATGGCAGTTAAAGTGGTGTCAATCTGGATTTTTCTGCAGTGCAGGTGCAGCCAAAGCCCGGGTTCTTCTTGTGACTACTTCATGTACCATGGCTACAGTGATGAAATATTACATGAATTGGTATATATGGGATAACAAACACTCGGGTACTGTTTCTAAGAGAGCCAGTGTGGTACAGTGGTTTGAGCGTTACAGAAGGCAGTAGGAAAAGAGGACAATTGAACTGCAGGTAGGTAGGTTCAATGAAGGGAGTTTGCAAGACCTGGGAGATTTGTCATTCATAAGGATGCCATAGGTTGAAGCAGACTTAATAGGAAACAACAACAGATATAGATTCCGCAAAGGATTCCAGTAGTATCTCTGACTCTAACTAAGAAGAAGTTATTTCTAGCATAAGTTCTCATGGGCACAATCCATTTATTATTATTATTATTATTATTATTATTAATCTGATGATGTGGACTATGTACACAAAAGCTTAGGCTGGAAATTACTTCCCTCCAATTAAACTCTAAGGTGCAATTGGATTCCTTTATAGCTTTCTCCATTAGAGATGGTGTAATGTTTTGGTTATTACACTCGTTCCTCCACATTTTCAGCTTTGACTTTGCAAATTTGATTATTCATGGATTTTATTAATATGTTCTGTCTAGGAATATTTAGGTCTCCAGTGCAACTCTATGGTCAACTTTAACCAAAAGTCACACTGAAGGACCTAGAGATTCCTAGAGAGAACACTTCACTTGGCATTTGTAGCTCCTCCAGTACAATTTTATGGTCAATGTCTGGCAGATGTTGACCCCAGAGTTGCACTGGAGGACCTAGAGATTCCTGGAGAGGTGTTCTCTCAAGTTAAAATATAGTGATTTTGTTATTTGTGGTTTTTCCATATTCACAGGGCTCCTGTGCGCCTAACCCCAGCGAATGTGGAGGGAAGAATGTAATTCATGTTTAATTTTAAATTTAGCATAAACAAAGTATATATATTACACTTTACAAAGTTTCATCATGAAAACACAGACAAAGATCCTGTTGACTCATAAGGAGGAAGCATCATTGATGTATCTTTTATCAACACAATGCAACTGATCTTGCTGACAGTTTCATGTCACTTCAGTTCAGTCCAGACCATGACAGAAAATGCCTCCTTATTCTAATAATTAATAATAATTAGAATAGTATCCTCATCCACCGACTCTAACCCTAAGTACATTCAATGGCTGTTGCTTCAATTCATCCCATTTCCTTCACCTCCCTTCCTTCCCTTTGTTGTCTCCTGCTTTGTATATATTTAGACTGTATGAGCCTTTTGGGTGGGGATGGAGCTCTCTTCCTTATATGTTTTCCTGGCTTCTATATGTTGAAGAACTAGTGCTGCTACAACAGCTATGACCTGAGACAAAGCAATAGTAACTACGACTAATAACACATTCCTGAATGTGATTTTGTTAAGGCTGCAGTGTCCTGTTTGTTGGCCTGCTTATTGAACTCAATTGATGGGATGGATCTGGTGGCCTGCCCTACCTTGCTAGGTTCAAAGGTATCCAGAAGACATTTTCACAAATGATACTAATTTCTTTTAATTTGGACTTGTAGATGAAATCATCTTAGCATTAGTAATCAAAACATATTGTGCATATACAGTATTTTCTTTTTGACGCTCCTTAGCAGAAGTTACAGGACTAGAGGCAATGTAAGGACTATGAAAACAGCCCAAAGCTCATGACTGCTTCATATACCGTGGCTACAGTGATGAAATATTACTTGAATGGGTAAATGCAAGACAACAAACACCCAGGTACTGTTTTGAAGAGATCCAGTGTCGTACAGTGGTTTAAGTGTTGCATTAAGAGTCCAGGTGACCAGGGTTCAAATCTTCTGGGGAGCAGAGAGGGAGAGAAACGCAGGACTACTGGGGCATCCTGGGAAGGGAGAAAGGAGGACAATGTTGTTGTTTTTTTAATTAAACTGAGCGCATATGCGATTGATTGCTTTAGCAACTACATGTCTTTGCAAGTAGTTGCAAAAGCGATCAATCGAATATGTGCTCAGTTTAATTTAATTTTAAAAAACAAGTACAAAGGCAGCGCTGACAAGGGGGAGAAATGGTGGATCTGTCATAAACTGAGGAGACATGATAAACACTCCTCCTGAATGCTTTGATTCCAATCTGTCGTTCCCACCTATTTGACTCGCTTCAGAATCGATTCCTATGAAAAGAACCAAAAAAAACCCCCAAACCAAAACAAACAGTATCAAGTAACCCCAGGTTATTTGTGTTTGCCACGCTTCTTTCCTCCTGGAATCGATCCAATGAGGATTAGAAGCGGGTTCAAATAGGAACGAGAGTCATTAGCCCCGAATTCTGCTTCAAAGCAAACTGCAATGGGAATGAGCCCTTACATAGGGTTGCCATTAGTTGGAGATAGCTTGATGGCATGTAACAACAACAAACTGCTTCTAAAGAGAGGGAACCATTCACTATCATGGTTAGGGTCCATTGAAATCAATGGGATTTTGACTCTCATTCCATTAGTTTCCATGTGACGTGAAACCCACTTCTACGTATGCCTATTCTTAAATACAGTGCACCCCCCCGTTCCAGATCCCTCCACATAAAGGGAATTCCATGCGTGCTGGAGTCCCATTGGAAGTAATGGGGTTTGTGCCCAAGGTGTGTGGCAGTGCACATGCGTGCACCAGAGGTGCGCACCCCATTAGTTCTTCCGGGGCACATGACGGGTTCTTCTGGCGCGGCTTTCAACGTATCCTCTAGGTTAAGCGGAGCTTTTTCCTATCGAAGTGTGTGTAAGATTGCAATAAAAGCTATTGATTCCACATAATGTTTTACTCCAACACTGTAAAGTAAATCAGTATTCTTATCTCCATCATATCAGAAGTATTATTTTGATGTGGTGTAAGCAGGTTGTGGAAAAGATACTTGAAATGGCACATGGAACCTATGATTTAGCTATATTTTGGTTCGGTGGCAACACTGTATCTTGGCCATGAAATTCACTGGGTGACCTTAGACAAGTCATATGCTCTCAGCCTCAGGGGAAGGCAATGGCAAGCCTCCTCTGAACAAATCTCGCAAAGAAAGCCCCATGACAGGTTCTCCTTAAAGTTGCCATAAGTCGGAAACAACTTGAAGGAATGCAAGAACAACAATAAAAATCCCAGTTATTTTTTTAAAGGCTAATGAAACTTCTTCAGGGAAAATGCCTCATGTCAGTTCCATGTGCTGGAATTGTGCTGTGCTAACAGACCACTTCTGTTTCTCCCTATAAAACAATCCATTTTTGCCAGCTGGGCTTGTAGGAATGTGGACATTTTCCCGTATTCAGAAACATCTATTACTGGTGTCCACTGCTGAACTCTTGGTGCCTCCCTGGCGCTTTCTGAAAGCAGCTCTGAAAGTCTAATAACAATGAGGAACCAGCATACAATAATAATGACTAACTTGCTCCTCAGGCAGTTTCTAAACAAACCTTGAAGAGAACTAATTACTATTAGCGTTTCATCTTGAATGTTGGTGGGTGGTTAAAGACACAATTCTTTCCTCGCTCTGTACAAAGGTCATGGCAGTTCGACTCCTTCCCCGGCAAATCTCTATCAACACTTCTGGCTTCCCTTGTGGGCTGATAAGAAACAGAACATTTCTGCCATTTTATATGGGGGAAAGAAAGGGCCTATTCCTTCAGGACGGACTTTCCAGTGTCTTATCTCTAACTTAATTCAACTTGGTTGGCTGTGCTTCCGCTCCATAACTAGTCATTTCTACACTCGACGCAGGCTTCTTAATTCTTCTTAATTCATTCTGCCTCCCAGCGTGAGAAATGGCGCCGGTGGTTAAGAATGGCTGTCGAATGTAAGGCTCCTAGAATAGGCTGCTCTGCTCAGAAGCCTTTGTGCAACAGACAAACAAAAAACCTTGCTGACTGCTTCCATCCCGTAGTGCATGTCTCAAATACCGCCTCCACCCCGAGCTTGGAAATGCTACTTTATGAACTATAACTCCCATAATGATTCACTGGGCATTCAGCAGCTGAACAGACCACCCCTAAGGAATGGCGATCTTCACCAGATCAGGGCAGCAGCAACTGTATGCCACAGCCCTGATCTGGCCTTTCCACGGAGCAAAAAAGAGCTGCGAAAAGTGGCTCCTTTTTGTGCCGCGGAAAGGGCACAATAGCTGCCGGCCCTGTGGCTTTTCGGCTCTCCTTTGGCGCTGCATCATCTGGACACAGCACCAGAGGAGTGTCATGATGCCAGCCACCGTGTGGTGAGGCGCATGGCATCACGCCAGAATGGGGGAAGAGTTGGGGCATGCATTGTGTGGATGCCATGCCCCCCCACTCTGTCCCCATACCAGCCTTTGATGCTGGTCTGTACAGTCCGTTAGTCATGCTGCCTGGGGGATTCTGGAATTTATAGACCAAAAAGGAACTTTTAAAAGCTTGGGAGTTTGCTCCCCCACAGACAGCAATATGCAAGGGGTGACTATGCTTCAAGTGTGTGAGGCAGTACTGTCAGCCCTCCATATCCATGGATTTTTTAAATCAATGGATTCCAGCATCCACGGTTTGAAAATACCTAACCAATACATACATTGATTTTGCTATATAAGGAACACCGTCTTACGATGCAATCGTATATAATGGGACTTGAGCATCCATGGATTTTAGTATCCTGGTCTTGGTAACAAACCCCAGTGGATACTGAGGGCTCACTGTATTCCCAGTTTTTCAAAACAGCAATAGGGGCAGCTGGAATTCAGAACATGTGCGGCGATTAGGGAGCAGCTATTAACAAGTCTGTGTTCTACCTAAATACCAGATAAAAGTATTGAATTCAGTTAAGCTATCCATGTGCTTCACTGTAATATGAACACATTACAGTCATCAATTACATAATGCCCACATGTCCACAGAATTCAATTACGTGATGCCCACATTTCCGTCTTTATGAAGGGCCCACAAATTTGAAACATGGGTGTTTTTGGCATCGTGTGCACTCTATAGAAAAAAGAAAAAGCTTTCCAATCCTCCAATAAGGGACACCCCTTATAATAAGGGGCACCTGGCAGCCCTGCTGTGAGGCTGCATGCAAAGGCCCAAGGAGAAGCTGCAGCAAGCATCACCACTCTCCCTGGCCTGATGCCTTCATTAAAAATCTAATGAAGGTATCCAAGAAGCTGCCTTTTCTCCATTTAGAGCATTGATCTAGCTCAGCACTGGCAACACTCCATGACAACAACCCTGCTGGGTTTCAGACAGGAGTCTTCCTTAACCTTGCCTGGAGACTCGAAAGATTGAACCTGGGACATATTTTGCTTGTAAAGGAAGTACAATGCAGTGACGGCCTATTCCACAAGTTCAACTACACCATATTCAGAAGCACTATTATATAATGTAACATTATTTGAATTGCTCATATGATCTTTGCCCATTTTATGTGATTATCCAGACTGTTTCCACAGAAGATTTGTTAAACAGAAGTATCATAAGCCCCAGGAACGTCTCTTGGGCAGATTTCATTCATTTCCACAGGCTTGCCCTGGAGACCTTCCTTCAAGGATTGTTCTAGAAATATTTCTGTACATTTTAAAGATATATACACTCTGAAGATCATGAGTTATGCAATTGCTTCATAAAACTTCAAAGAATCGTATATACAAAGGGGGAAAAAGATGTCAGCAAAAAGAAAATGATTAAGATAATACACACAGATTCAAATCATATTAACTAGCACCAGCTCATCTAAAGCAAAATTTGGGATTGGTCATTTACTGAAGATCAACAAAACCTACCACAGTATGGTCAAGAAGAAACATCTGTGATATCAAAGCTCTTCAAGTGCTTCACATACATTTTCTCAGTAATCCTTACAACAGCCCTCTAAGTTTTGATTATTAAGTAAAATTATTATCCTCATCTTGCAGATGGCAGAATGAACAGGGTGAGAACTGTGAAAATAGTGTCTTGATTAAACTATATAAGGAATTTATGGGAGACATTTGAACTGAAGTATCTTTCAGTCATGCTGCTCAAGATCCTTTCATGCAGAGGTAGGAATCATGCAGCCCTCAGCATGTTGGATTCCAACTCCCAGCATTCTTCACCTTTGACTATCATGTCTAGGGCTGCCACATCTTGCAATTCAGCCACATTGGGAGAGCTGTATGAGTTCGATCTATAACTTCATACACCTAGAACTGAATCTGCGATCATGGTAAATCAGGCCCACCCAATAACCAGACATTGTGATTAAGAGTTTACAATAACCAGACATTGTTAATAAGAGTTTACAAAGATTACATGTTGGGGCTGCTGTTTGAAGAAACAAAACATTCTGAGTATGAGAAGGAAGGATATCAGAAGTCTGTAGAACATTTCAGATTCCACAAATCATGTTTTCCTTACTACATTTGAACTTGACCCACAGCAAGAGGGAAAAGATTTAAAGTGAATATATTTTCTATGAGAAGAAACATACAAATGACTACAGGCTGGACTTTGAACTGATAAAGCTTTTGAAGTTTTTATGTATATTTTAACTAAACCTACAAAGGGAACAGATATCTCAACATGGTTTGAATGAAAAATTCATAAATGTACCTTGAGATATATAGATTTGGTGTAGATGGTTTCCAGAGCTAGCCCAAGACATTTTGCTGCCTGAAGTGAAGGACAAGATGTAATCCCATCTTGCTATGTACAAAAACTACTTGGTTGATGAAAGCACTTCCTTCAGTGCTTTCAACAGGATAGTATCCATTGCTATACCCCAGAGACCCAGTACACATTGTGAGGCATGCATAGCATGGTCCTCCAACACTGAGGATGGCAGCTGTGTGGCTGTGCAATTGTCCCCACTGTGTGACACCTGAAACAATCAGCTCACTCTTCCTAATATAAAGGCTGGTCAGTTTACTTTACTCACAGGTTTTGGAAAATGCAATGGAAACACAATGGGCAGTTGAGCAATTGGACTATTTTAGTACTTTGGGAGGTGTGATATGCTTCAAAGACACAAGTTGCAGGAAAGAACATTAGCTTGAGAGATACCTTTGACAACTCTCTTGTTTCGCTGACTGCTCTGAACTGCCAAAACAAGGAGATTGTTATGCACCTGGCAGGCACAGTATGTTGCTGGTAAGGTTGCCAGACAAGCAGAAAGAACTGCCCTGACCAGTTGTTGTTTTTTTTGCTTTTGGTTGTCAGCCAGTTGGTTTGTAGCTCTACACCTTACATTTCTTGGCTTTGTGGCTGTGGAATCCTTTGCAAGCCATCTTCTATTTATTTTGGTAATGTGCAAATAATATTTTATCCATATTTAGACTGTAATATTTATACTGCAAGCTGTCATGGATTTTTCCAGCTGTTGAAAATACCATACTCTTCTTACCTCACTTATCTGCTCAGCAACATTTCTCCCTCTTCTGTAGATCATGATATTTGTGTTTCTGGTTAGTAACTAAGATGATCTTGGCTTGCTTAAAACTAATTGTAGCTGACTGTCAAAAATAAACTTCATGCACACTCCTGTATACACTAATTTAGGAGTAAGATTTATTAAAGTAAATGGGAATTCTTACTGATAAATATGGACAGAGGCTACATTGCATAGCCTTTTATATCCCTTGCAGTGCCATGTACACTTAACCCTCCACATTCATGAACTTAACATTCATGGTTTTGATTATTCCAAATGTTAACCCTCCTTTGGTGCACACTCCTTTTCCTCCTCCCTCTCAGGCTTTTCTCCATGGGGGGGGGGGAAGCCCAGGAGAGAGGGAGCAGTCAGGAAGAGTGAGCGCTTGTGCCTCGGCCCTTCTGGCCCTCTAACTGGCTCTCCAAAGCCAGTTAAAGGCATGGGGATGCGAAGGAAAGAAGGAGCAGGTACACACCTGTGCCTTTTCCCCTTCCCTCCTGTCTCTTTTAACTGGCTTCTATGTGGCGGTGGGTGTGGGTGTGGGGTTATTCATGATTTTCCCATGTTCGTGGTAGTCTTCTACCCCTAACCTCCATGAATGTGGAGGGATAAGGGTATTTGGATGAACAAGTAATCCTGTCAATAGAAAAGTGCAAGAACACCCAAGATCTACAAGACATCAATACTTTTATTGGGGCAACCCAAATGCACAATATACATGTTGCAAGCTTTTGAAACTCCACTGGCTTCACCAGGCAAAGGTGTTAAAAATCATACAGAAACAAAGAAAATTATGATGATTTTAGAGTCACAGGCCTGCATTTGGTCAAGACGTTGTTGTTGTTTTCAGTTATGACAATAGAAATTGTTCCTTCAGATCAGATAAAAGGGAATTAAGGGAGGTCAGTTACTATATATACTCATGGATAAGTCTAGAAATATTAATCAGAAAATCAGCCTGTCCCCAAAATTGGGTCAACATATTGACTGGTCAATGTAAGTACTGTATCTTAAGTCTTAAACACATAGGAACCAACCGCTTCACTGAACAGAGGGGCAACAGCGGGGGCTTAGTCCATTCTGGGAGAACCTTAAAGAAGCATCGGCTGCCACGCCTCTCTTCTACAGCAATACTTCTGGCATTTTTGAAAGCCTAGACAGGAACATAACGTATTTTTTTAACATTTTTATCTTTTAATTGTATTTTATTCTTTTAACATGTAACTTGTTTTAATATTATAATAATTTATTTTGAGTTTAATGTACTATTTTTGAACAATTTTAATTGCACTTTTTTTTAATGTTGTGAGTTGCCCTGAGTCCCAGTTTTGGGGAAAGGGTGGGATATAAATAAATATAACAGTTTTTTGGCATTGTTTTCCTGTACTTCGTCCTTTATATCTTTGGTTACATGCCCCTGGGTTTTACCATCACCTTTTCCATGGGTTATATCAAAATCCATAATGTGAGCCCCAAAACCTGCCCTTGATTCATACTTGAGATTGACTTATGTTTGAGTGTATATACAGTACATTGAGGCATCTTATTTCCTTCTACAAGTTTCAAGGTCTTTATGCCTTTCTTTGGACTTAGCATTTGCAGTAAAATTGGTAAAGATGATCAAAAGAGTTGGACAGTACAATCCTATCATTATGTCAGAGTGTTCTGGGTACTCTGCCATTCCCAGAGTATTGCTGGGTTGCTGCCAAGCAGGAAAAGAGGGTGGAACAGTTTTTGGTCTGTTTTCTCTGTGTCTTTTTTTTTTTAAGAAATAATTTTGCTTGCATTGAGAACAATGAGAGGCAAATCATTTAATCTGCGGCCTGAATCCTATGGGATCCTGGGATCTGTAATTTGTCCAGGCACTAGTGCTCTCTGCTTGAGAGTTCAAAATGCTCCTGCCTAAACTGCAGATCCCAGGATTCTACAGAATGGAACCATGGCTGTTAAAATGGAATCATAATGCTATAATTGTGTGGTGTGAATGGGCCCCTGGCTCCAGCACTGGTCAAAATGTTCTCCCATGTCAAAGGTTGCCATAAATTGTTGAGATTCACAGCATTCAGAGCTTCCTCTACTCTATATACACTGTGCCTCCCACACTTCTCCCCTTTCCTTCCCCCTTCAACACTAGTGAAGTGAGGGGCATATATATTTCTGTAGCAACAAAGATGGGGAATCTGTGTTCAGAATTGGTCTTCTGCACTTGGAGCTCTGTGTCCAGCTCTGAGGAGGATTCTGATGACTCCCATGTCCTCTCAATTTTGAGAGTCTACAATAAACAGACAGCTGAATTATAGCATGTTTTAAATGGTTTACTTAAAGGCAGTTACATAAATTGCATACCTGATTCCTAGAAAAGAGTAACAAGTAATTACCCAGGCATCAATTTACATTCTTCCAAGCTAGGCTGCTTTCTTAATTACAAGGGAAGTTGCTCAAGCATATGTTATTTATATCCTTTTATTAAGTTCCTTCAATAATTTTTAGGCACATGTAAACTTGTTTTGTAAGCTCTGTTTTTGTTGAATAGCATGCATATCACAAAGAAGGGAAGAATTCAGTGTCAGTCTGATATTTGGACGAGAGTTTGACAGTGATCAAATGTCACAGTTCTCTGAAAGTTTCAAGATAATTCATGGTGGCTTAAATATATCAACATATGCATTTATTTTCAGAGAAACTATGTAGCCTTAAATATGTATTTTGAGAGAAAATATGCATTTAATATGCACTTTCAGAGAAAATGCACACTTAAGTGCGTTGTTTGAAAGAAAATATACAAATGGTCTCCAGGGAAATTTCACATGGGTGGAACAAAGAAACTGCGAAACAGCAACAGGAAGATCCACGGGAAGCAATTTATTTTCTTACTCTGTATATGGCATTTGATGAGGTTTCCATCTTAATAGCAACTTCACTCTTTCTAATTTAGAGCAATAAAGAGGACAAGGAATATCTGAAAAACAGCAGCAGCCTGTTGTTGCTTGCTTTCAAGTTGTTTCTGGCTTATGTCAACCCAAGGGGGAACTATCAAGGGATTTTCAGGGGTAAGAACACATGCCTTGCCCAAAGTCACCCAATGGGTTTCCATGGCCAAGCAGGGATTCTAACCTGATCTCCAGAGTTGTAGCCCAATGCTCAAACCACTACACCATGCTGTCTCTCTCCAGCAGCAGCTAGTGGTTTCCATGTCAGTGAGATGGTGAATCCATGCCAAGATCTGATCAGCTTCAAAGGAGGTATCCATAATGCTGAGACTATTTAATAATAGAACCCAGCACCACGGAGGATCCATTTAAAGCCTGGATTTAAACCAGGAGTGGCCTTACTGCCCTACTGACATGGGAGCCACTAGGCACCACTGCTGAGGAAACCATTGTCTTCTATTGTAGTCATTTCCCCCCTCCCTACTTTTACAGTTTTTGTCTATGCTGCTGTCTTTAAATGTTGTAAATGTTAATGATTGTTGTTTAATTCATTTTTAATCTTTCCACCATTGCTTTGCAGGGGAAAGTGGAGATATACGTTTTGTCTCACACAGGTAACCAGTGTTGGATGCATTGCTGAACATGCCTTTCTGGAATGTAATGACTAGATGTACTGAACTGTTTCTATTTCTTATGTAATAGTACAGCATGTCCAAAAAAGAAGAACAATTCTTGGAATGCTTACAGTCAGGATGCTTTACTAGCTTGTTATGGTGGCATTGCATATTCTTAGTAGTATTACCTGGGCCTCCTAAAGACATAGGGTGTGGTATAAAGGCGTGAAGTAGAAACTTTCAGAGAGTTTCCACATATTAGATACCACATTGCAGATGAGTTTGGTCACTGTAGTCATGCAACCAGCATTCGCAACAAGGGCATAAAACAAGAATGACCCTGGCTGTGTTGTGCTGGGAATTCTTAATTTTTAGGTATAGTGCAACGTTGTAAACTTTCCTGGAGCCGGTGTAGCATAGTGGTTTGACTCTGGATACTGGTTTTGATTTCCAGCTTGGCCATAGAAACCCACTGGGTGATCTTGGGCAAGTCACATGCTGTCAGCCTCAGAGGAAGGCAATGGTAAACCTCCTCTGAACAAATCTAGTCAAGAAAATTGCATGATAGGTTCACCTTAGGGTTGCCAAAAGTAAAAAATGGCTTGAAGGCACACAACAACAACAACAACAACAACAAGTAAAATTTTTCTACCCCCAGGAATTTTCTCACATCACTTTTGTCTGGTAAGAGAATGTTATATTCTGGGATATACAGTGAAGCTCCTCTCAGTTTATGCAGTGCTTTCACATGACCCACCCTGGGCACACTGAGAGTGCATTTCTCAAGACACTTCCTTATGCATGTGCATTGCAAAGGCAAACTGGCAATATTTCAGGTAAATTTACCGACTTGCTGTTACTCCCGAGGAATCCTCGAACCTTCTACATATTCCCAGGCTCAATAGAATAAAGTCTGAAGTCCATTAAGTGTACAGCCAAAAATACTATGATGGGCATGGGATAGTGCTATTGAACAAGAGAATCATGGAAGCCTAAAAATAGTGGGATGGAAGTGGAGTTGTAAATAAGAGTAAAAACAAAATAAAATCAACCCAAACAGAAGTTGACTTCATTGTTTTAATTTAACTTGCTAGGTATTGATAATTATTCTTCAGTGTCACTGTTTTAACTGATCAGAATTCCCAAAGCCAAGCTCAAGTTTAGTTCATAGCTTTTGAGAGCAAAATGATTGGGCTGAAGTAAGTATGGATTTGGGAAGGAGGTACTATTTACTTTTGTGAGATTCAAATAAACCTTCAAAATCTGGTGTAAAATTTTGAGTAGCATTGGCCAAGATTCTGTCAGGTACATGTGCACATATAAGTATATGAAAAGCCTCTGAAGCCAACCCCCACCCCTGCACAACCATCCCATGCTTCACAATGCACAGGCAGGACTGGAGCAGTGTCTGGCTATGACCTCACAACCAGATGCAAAACAATGACATCAGCCCTACTGTACTCATTTGGCACCTGGCTATGGGACATAGCCAGATACTTCCTTGATCCTGCCTATTTGCCGCAAAGCACAGAATGTCCATGTGGAGCAACTTCAGGTACCTTACAGTAAGTCTAGAGTAGAGTATATGGCTCAGTGTAGCATAGGTCCATATATGGATATTTATGCCATGCTGAGGGGATGTTAGATTGAGGTTTATGTCGTGAAATGTTACCCCACAGAATAAACACAGCTGATGTTTATTTCTGTTATTCTAAATATATATTTTTATATATATTATAATACACACACACACAGCGTTTTTTCTTCTTTAGCAAAATCAGAATGGTTTACATGAAATACAGGCTGTTTTCCATGCAAGTACTGGAAAACACAGAAAACACAACTGCTGAGTGCTTTTAGATTATTAACAAGACAAGAAGGCAGTATCAGAATATAGTGTCATATTGCATCTGTGTTACAAATACTGTATTGCATAGTAGTTCATTTGGAAGTCTGTGACTTGTATTTGACAGTACATAATATAAAAGAGGAACATTACATTGTAGGTGCAGTATGATGTTAAATTCTTGGAAGCTGCAAATTTGCAGTGCAATTCAATACATGTCACCTCAGAAGTAAATCTCACTGAATTTGATCGGTCTTATTTCCAAACAAGCCTCCTTACAATTTATCTTTACACAGTGAAGAGACATGAAATATTTTTCATGTGTTACAGTTCAAGGAAAAAGGTTTTTGTCTGGCTGAACTTTTGCTGTGCATTGGATAAATTACCCATTTGAAATAAGTGAGTTCAAATGCTCCCACTTCTGTTGTAGATTGGGGCCTCTGTACATACCAACATAATGATAAACAAACTTATTGAAAACTGGATTGGATTACATCTGAGGTTTCAGTTCCTTGTGTTTTCCGTCACTAAATTGCTTTGCTAGGGCAGGGCTTCTTACAGTTGGCAAACAAAGCTTCAGATAAACAAAAGAGGCATGCTGGATGATGTGGCAGTATGGAATGCGAGAGCATTAAGCAAAAATGCTCTCTAAGAGGTGATAAGCATTAAGTAGGTATGCAGCCTCAGGTGAATGCTAAAGTAGACACATCTTATAAAGCTTTATTATGGGATTACAGACCATAAGGTAAATATTTATTATAAAGTTTTGTTATACTGTTAACATTTTGTCCAAATTATCTGTAACAAAAATAAGCTACCATTGCAGTCCAGTATGTTTACCAGACCTTGATTTGAATTCTGTTACTAGTTCCAAGTACAGTGAACCCTCGGTATCCACAGGGGATCCATTCCGGATACCAAAATCTGCGGATGCTCAAGTCTCATTGTCCTCAATGGTGGTGTGGCCAACATTGGGGACAATGGGGCTTTGCTGCCCCTGTGAAGCCCACCTCGCTGTGGGTGGCGGACGGTGACCTCCCTTCCTCCTCCTCTGGTTCTTCCTCCCACCTTCTCCTCCTCTTGCCCTCCCCGCCACTGCCATCGTTATTCCTCCTCTCTCCTCCTCTTCCTTGCTCCTTCTCCTCTTCCCCCTGCTGCTGTTGCTCTTCTTCCTCCTCTTCCTCCTCTTGTACTGCCCCCCCCCGAAATCTGCAGATGGCAAGTCCGCAGATATGAAGGTGGACTGTAGAGTTGTTGTTCTCTGCCTTGAAGTCATGTCTCTCGGCATCCTTGGTGCTTGTATTGAAGTCCTTCCCTCCCCAACACCTTTGTGTACCTATTTTACATCCTCTACCTGAAAATCTGAACCCAGTTCCTTGCCTGGCTGGCACAGGACTTAAAGATATCCCCCCCCCCACTCTTCAACATCTTGGCTTATGGAGACCCTAAACTGAATCTATCATGGGGTTTTCTTGGCAAGATTTCTCCAGAGGAGTTTTTTTTCCATTGCTTTCCTATGAGGTGGAGAGAGTGCAACTCAAGGTCACCCAGTCAGTTTTCATGGCCAAGCAGGGATATGAATCTTGGTCTCCCAGAGTCCAGGTCGTGGACTCAAATCACTACACCACACTTGCTCTCAGTTGAGTAGACCCAGTGAATCAATAGGACTTACCAAACTATTCACTATTCAACAATTGATTCCATGGGTCTACTCACACTTGGGATAACTATCAAGATTCAAACCAGTATACATTTCACTGAATTTAGCAGGATGGCCTTCTAAATAAAAATACATTAGATCAAGATGTACCAAATATAAGAGTAGAAATTAAATGCCCATATGTGTATGTGTGTGTGCATGTGCACATGCACATCTCCCTTCAAGACTGCTGTCAACTTATGGCAACTCCATCAATTTCCTAGGGTTTTCTTAGGCAAAGAATACTCAGAGGTGATTTTGTCAGTTGTTTTCTCTGAAATATAGCTTACAGCCCTTGGTATTCCTTGGTGGCCTCCCATTCAAGTACTAACCAAGGCTGACCCTGCTTAGCTTCTAAGATCAGATGGTATCTCGTGTCTTTAGGTTATTTAGGCCCTATAAATGCCTATGGGGTCTGCAAACTTAGAGCTAAATATCAACTCTGATCTAGTTTCAAGATAGTTTATAGTGTCAGTGCAAATATACATTATTTTTCCTTTTTAAAGATGTTAATGTTTGTTTAACTTTTAAAAACTTTTTGAGTTCAACACCTTCCTCCCAATTCCTGGGTAATATGATGCAGGAAGTGGACTTGAGCAGTCTTTTATCCTTTCTTATTAATTCAGCTTTGTATATCTGTGTTTAAGATTGATACAAAATACAAAAGAACAACAAGAACAACAAAAGCAACTAAATAACAACATCAAAACTAATGCAGAAGTGTGAATGGTGTGTCTGTATTTATAGTTTTCAGTGGGTTTAAGAGTGATATGTTAAATCTGTCAGAACTGGATTGGTTTCCAGGATCATTATGCTTTCCTAGATCCTTCTGCACAACATTATGTTAAACTAGAGATGCTCTGAAGAAAGATGAAGCTTTGCAGACAGGATCCCCACTCCTTTCAATGCCCTGTTATCTGATGGCTCCCTCTTTTGAAGTTTGCAAATTAAGAACAAGATCCATTAACCTGACAAGAAGACGGCTCTTTCATCATTTCTTCTTGCCTATGGAGGCTTGTTTGAGATCGACAGCACACGCTGCTTAAAAAGCTAGTTGTGTGTGGCAGAAAGGCACTCAGATGACGGAGAGATTTTGCAAGCAGCATTCAGAAGGGCATGCATGTGGACACTCCCAGGCAAATCACCGTAATTCTCCCATGGGTCCTACTTTTCAAGCAGTTCTGATTTCTAACAGCGCTGCAGTCCCTAATCCATTGGATTAGCATGGGCTTCCTGTACATTTAAAACAATTAAGGACTATTTTAAGTAAGGAGAAAAAATGGAGGAGAGGAGTTTGGATGGTTGAATGTCCCTCTTCAAATGCTCATAAGCAGGATCATATGTGCACACCTGCTTGTTGCTGTTCCTTAAGAAGAAACATTTATTTGCGCCAGAAAGAGCGACATGGTGGGTACATTTCTCCCAACTCATCATCTTCTCTACCCACTGGGAAGGGGGATGAACTGGAACTAACGGCTCCAGAGTCCCTGAAAGAGAGGTGCTGTGTCCAATTCCTGCTTATGAGAAGGGCCTTGGCCTTTGGTAACAGCATGTGCGGCCTTACGTCTCCAATAGGAATGCTGGGGCTGGTAGTTTTAGTCCTAATCCCTAGTGGAAAATGGAACCCTTCCAAGGATTGGGATGTGAGGTGGTAAATCTACTCTGGGGTGTAATATGAACTTGAAGGGAGCTCTTCAAGTGCTGAAGCTATTCTGAGGACAGGGTACAGCACCTTGGATAGCTACATCAATTTTTTGTCCTAGAAACCCAAAAGCAAATTCACTACCATGCTGACATTACATCCACCATCAGCAACTGCACTGGTGCAAACACAGCAACTTGCAGCAGCCTGTGTGTACAGCTGCATACATCCTGGTCCAACTTATGCGCATTCAAGGAGATCTATTCATCTCTGCAAGCACCCTTATTTAAATGCCTATGACATCCCTACTAAAGCTGTTATCAGCATAAATGACTGTGCAAATCACATGTGTCAGAATGTGAATACTTCCGTGCTTCAGCAAATCAGCAGAGGTAAATACATCTCTGCTGATGCCAGTCTTTAAAACTAGTATTTTAGGATGCTTCTAAGCTGTTTCTTACTTAAGAACAGCATTCTATTTGAAAGCTTTCCAAACCGCATGATATCAGGCAGCAGCTCTATGTTATGATTTAAACAAAGACTAGCAAATCAGTTTTTGTCGGTTTGGTAGAAATGAAAACTGCCAGTCGGTTTCCTGGTTATAGCATTCTACTTATACTGATTTTTTTAAATTAAAAAAATGTGAAAACTCCCATTTGTAAAAGTGTTAATGAGACAGATGCAATAGAACATCAGAATGTGAAGCTTGACTCTCACTAAAAGAGTTTCAGTGCAAAAATCAGCAATGAAAGTTTCCAAGGCAATGAATCATTTCTTCACCCTAGCTTACAGAAAAACTCCCACTGAGATGGGAAAGTGACTTGCCTTACACTGAAACAATCACTGCATAAAATTATGGTTTTTAAACAGAGCATGGCTTGATGCACCATATTCTGGGAGCAGCTCCTCCTTTTCCAAAAGAGGTTCCAGTAATATCCAAGGTATGATATTCTAAAGAAAAATTCATTTTGTTCCTCTGGGCTCTTTTACCTAAAACCATATAAGGATGTTTTTGGCTCTCACCCAGGAACTTTATGATCTGATGAGCCAAGAAGCTACTTGGAACAATGCAAGCAAGCTGGATTCTGGGAATGCAGCAGTCTTGCCAATAAATTCATACAAAATTAAAAGCCAACAGAAACTTCTACTAGCCTGTATATATATGCTTGTTTGAGTAAAAGATTGCAAGAATGGATATGTGTTTGTGATCCTACCCTGCTTAGGGAAGATTCTACAGGTGACTAGGTAAGTAGCTATTTATAAAGTCATGAATTAGGGCTATCAAGAAGTACCTGAATTGTCCCGAAGACCAAGCAGTCAGCTATCAACTGTCCACTATATGCTGCAGAATTAATCCAATTTGAGACCACTTTAACTGCCCTGGTTGAGTGCTAGGGAATCTCAGGAATTGTAGTTTATTGTGGTACCAGAGCTCTCTGACAGAGAAGGCTAAATGTCTCACAAAACTACAGTTCCCAGAACAAAAGTGTATATAATTGTTCTTTGCTCTTGTAAAATAGAGACTGAGAGCACAAGTCCCATTTAACACTTCTATGGAACATAAATATGTTGTCATCCATTTTATTTAATTTATATCTATTAATATATATCAGCTCTAGTTCCCAGATACCATGGAGATCAGCCAATCTTTCCATTCTTTTTGCTGGTTGATATGTCTTTTGAATTTGGCAAACCCAGGTTAAAACTTTTCTTAAGAACCTTCCAGTGTCTAGCCCATGGAGATGTTGCAGATTTAGTTGGATTACATGTCCCCAACAACCTAGCCAGCATAGGCAATAGTGAGGTATACTGGGAGTTGCAGTTCTCCAATATCTTGATCTTGCATACACATGAACAAATCACTAATAAACACAGGGCTATCTCTTGGTATAGGAACTGTTCACAAGTCTTTAGATAATCCAATAAGGAGATACAACAAGTCAACTGAATGTGTATCTTGTCATACCAGAATTTAGACAACTTCAGAACATATAAGGCTGTTTTAACAGGACTTTCTAAGTCAAAAGAAGAAACGACAAATTACATTGACAATATACAGCACAAAGAGTGGGGAATTATAGTTGTTAGTTCCAGTTATAGTAAGCCAATTGAATCAATGGAATTAAGTAAGTGTTGACTTGTAGGTTCTTCGGGAGTCAGTGGTTCTGCTCTAGTTGGGACTATCAATTGGATTTAGACCAACCTCTTGGTTTCGGGGTAAAACACAATGTTAGCCATTGCCAGTTTGCTACATCTTGAGATTTTCAAGGCACGCGATGCCACTGGCCTGTTTTCTTAAGAGAATTTCCTTTGAAAACCAAACGGCAAAGGATTCATCATTTGCAGATAATGGGTGGTAACTATTATTATGTGACTAAAAGCTCTTTCTTCAGCATAAAAGATGCTAGACAGCTGTGCTGATGTCCACATCTCTTATCTCCAACAGAAAGGCTGATAACAGTCAAAATCCACATCTCTATGTGGCAAATGATGATCATACATTTCCCAGTAGCCACTGTTGGCCTCTGCAGGAAACCTTCCTTTGTATGGTTCATGGTGATAATGAACAGTGGAAATAAGAGATGGATAATGATTGAATGTAGCTTTTGGGCCAAAGTTCAGATAAAAAGTTTAAGGAAATCTTATCCAGATGCATCCTTTGAACAGTTACAATCAAACCCAACCACCTTCCTGTTCTCAGACCCAGACCTTTGCACAAAGCATACACTTTGCATCCAATCCAAATACAAGATACTGTATATGTAGACAGTGCAACAGAACTGTTGGTCTGAAAGATAAGAGCATCTTACAATGCGGACGCTGCAGATGAAATTACCATTCTGATGAACATCAGGTATCTTGTTTAGTGATGGCAAGGAAGAAAAGGTTTTCCCCACCCAGACCCTGATTTAAATCACCATATAATTATTTCTCAGGAATGTCGGTGCTGCTGATGGCAACTTTTTTATGCTGTGTAAGTGAAAAAAGTTCTCTTGCGATAGATAGTAATTTAACAATTTAATCATTAATATATTAATGGCCACATCCTTGAACCTTTCCAGAAAGCTCTCCCTAATCTGACATTTTCTTTCTTCTCACTACTGACTTAAAATAACACCTCTGCCCATCATAAAGTAATAATTTATTAAATATATACAGAACTGTTTATAAGCTAAAATGTACATAGACGTGAAAATATACATGGATGTGAAAATGTGCCCCCTTATTTTCTGTGTAGGATTAGTAAACGTATTGTGAATCCTTCTCATTGGGTTTTCATAACAGCATCATAATACTGTCTCATGACATGAGGAATCGGGTTACATTTTTTTAGTGTTTTCTATCCCTGATCCAGTGACGGCTTGTTACCCCACCTAGTTGTAGACTTTTTCACAGAAGGCATTTTCCAAAACATTCCAGTAACAACTAAGAAAAACATTTTTGGTCCATCTCAAAGCTTTATGTTGACATATGTTTCATTAATTGAACTAGTGTTGAAATATCAAAAGCTGGAAATGCCACTTATGTCTGTTTAAGCAAATTGCCCATCTTTCATGTACACAGCAAAAACCTTAAACGTACTTTCATCTTTATTCTGCGCAGCACTGATGTTTCTGCAGAATGCTAATCCATTATTCATCAACACCTCTGATTTTGGCCTAAAATCTGAACTAAAGATAATTGGAATATCTTCCATTGTTTATGTTCACACATCAAGGATCATCCAATCTGTGTTGTTGTGCTTCATGTACTGTGTAGCTAAGCTTTTTTTTGAAAATGGTTTCCATAATAGGATTGTTGCATTCAGACTTACATCTGTGACCAACAGAAATCCCAGAATTTGCATTGCTGAAGACAGTAGAAATAATCCCATTGATTTTAATGGGATTTGTTTCAAGCCCATGACTGGATGCTATAAAAAGACAACAAATGTTGTACCATAAGTAGAAAGCCAAATTGGTTTATTTTGTCTAGGCTTTTGTAGGCCACTCCTTGTCTGATAAAATTACATACTATAGACTGTGGCCATGTGGTGTATATATTTTATTATTTATCTCTTGTATAATTAATATTTACACCCTTTTTCTTCATAAGGGCTTTCTTTTTATATGCCCTTTTAATAAAGAGAGTAAATCCATCATAAGTCAGAAATGACTTGAAGACACACAACAACAAAACATCCACTTAGGTTTGGTTTGCTGAACAGGGATTTAACCTGAGATCTCTCAGGTACAGAATTTCTATGTACTGCACAACAAGTTTTCAGATTTCTACTTTCAGGATATCCTTTCTGCGCATATGGGTCTGCCAAGTCATTTCTGAATATCTGCCATAGACAATTTGCAGACAAATTGCAGACAATTTGAGAAAGATGTGCACTCCAGTGATTTGGACCATTGTCCTTGTACTATATGTGAAGTGAACTGGTAAATGTACACAACTGGTGCATTTACTGGTGGGAGCAGAGATGGTAACTTTCAGTGAAGTTTGTCCTGGGAAGATCTGATCTTGTCCCTGCAAGCCCTTTGATAAGCTACCCAGAAACTTCTATGTTTCCCTGGAACACGTTTTCACAACATTGCATTAGCCTGTACACATCTTGTACGCATGATGTAGTAGGCAAAAACCTGTAAAGACTGCACCTATGGAATGAGAATCATAGGCCCCGAACAGACAGGCCAAAATAAAGCTGCTTCAGGCCACTTTGGAAGTGTGCTGTTTAAATGAAGCATGTGTCCTAAGAAGCCAGAAGCCTCACCAAAGCCATGCTCCAGTCCTAAGGCCTGGAACGCAGCTTTGGGCCTCTTAAGATGCATGTGTCATTTAAACAGCATACCTCCAAAGTGGCCCGAAGCAGCTTTATTTTGGCCTGTCTGTTCAGGCCCATAGATAATGGAATAGAATAATAGAGTTGGAAGCTGGTCTTACAATTTGACCAGAGAGGTGACCCCTCTGGTCTCTGAAGTGTCAGGGGGCTGGCCCTCTCTGCCCCAAAGACCTTTCTACAGGAACAATAATTCTCAGTTAGGAACAGGAGCAGGGAATGGGAATTTCCCTTGGGTTAGTAGTAACTGACAACTGACAATGATTGGAGATGAAAGAGGTAAGCTTGGCTTTCCCCAAAGGGGGAAAGGTATAGGATGAACAAAGTTTCAGAAACCCATGCAACAGCTGCCATAATGCTCTTCCAGCCAACTATTGAGACTGGGAGCCAGCTTCATATGCCCTGGATCTTCTGCAATCAGAAAAAATGTGGGGTATTCTATGACAAAATTGAGGATATTCTACTTTGGACACATCGTGAGACGGCATGATTCTTTGGAAAAAACAATAATGCTAGGAAAGGTGGAGGGAAGTATAAAGAGAGGAAGGCCATATGCTAGATGGATGAACTCTATTAAGTAGGTCATGGGTATGAGTTTACAGGAATTAAGCAGAGCAGTGGAGGAGAGTGAAGTCTTGGAGATGTCTCATCCACAGGGTCACCATGGGTCAAAATCAACTCGAGGGCGGTTAACAACAACAAAGCCAAAAATTCCTGTGTGCCAACTGTGTTTTTGTAGCCAATGTCTAGGCTTTGGAGACAGCCTTACAGTTTACAAGTTTTTTTTCCAGCTAGGGAAAACCTATGTCCAGCAAAACTCAGAGAGCCAACAGTGCCATAGTTATGGACACAGCTGTGCTGTCATTATACAGCCACATCCCTTGGCACCATCCTCACTTTTGTATTAGGCGGAGTTAAGTGTTTGCCTCAGGCAGATGATGATGGTAGGCACAAGCTGTACCCTGTTTGCTCTTTCCCCTGAATTCTGAGGCTGTTTTCCTTTATGGAAAGAAGAGAGATGAATATGCCGTGCCACCTGTCTTGTGCCCCTAAACCATGGCATTTAAAAAGAAATTGTGACTAGGTGTCCATTCTCCCATTCAAAAGGTTGCCAACTGAAAGCTTCTCTACTACATTGAGTCCTGATATTCAGTATGTGCTGACAGTTATTCTCCATTTCCCAAAAGAGGGAGGTCAATACAGAGCCAAACTACATTTACACATATCAACGTCTGATCAATTTTCATTATCCTGCCCACCACCAGAAACTGAATTTAAGAGAATATTTGATAAAGCTCTTATTAAAGCTTGGGAAACATGGTTAAAAACCTCAACTAACCTAGACATATATTTGGGGATTATTTATGTATTTGGTACTTGCAGAAAGTACTGAATCTAGGGTGGGAAGTAAGCAGTTTACTGATTAAATTGTGTGTCTCCATTTACTTCCAGTAGGTGACACACAGTTATTACATCAGAAATGTTTTGCCCTTAGCTGTCCTGGTGCTTCACTTTTGGTGGAAGACAGCCTTGATGTAACTTTCAACTGCCAGTCTGGCCAGCTTCTGTGCTTGCTTTGTGGAGAGAATGCCATATTTTCCCTTCAACCCGGGTAGCAAAATATCTCAGGCCAGCCTTCAATAGAACTATATCACATCTCTCCGCCACTTCTCCAACTCTTTGTGCATAGATACCATTTAAGGAAGAGTTGACGATAAAAAGCTATTACTTTCTCCAAGAGCACATTATCTGGAGAGACAGGGCAAATGCTTCTCTGCCACCCACTCAAAACTTCTCTTCCCAGAAATACAAAAGATAATCACCTCTCTCACCTCTTGTTCTCTTTCTTGGTTAGGCAAGTGAAGAAGGGATGGCCATTAGAATTTTATTGATTCACCACTTCTGTACAGACACATGCAGCCTCTCTGTGCTTGTCGCTTTTCAAAAACTTTTAAAGGAAAAGGTGAAATTTCTCAGAACAAGTCACAAAGGCAAAGAACTCATTCTTCTAGCCTTTTCCAGACTCAGCTTTTCCCTCCAAAAGAAATGGATTGATCCCACTGGCCTTTTGTGCAAACTGTTTTGCTACTGTTAAAATGCACAACTGCACCTGTTTCTGACACTGGAATTACCATTATACTCTTTCCTTCCTCCTGCATCATATGCTGTGAGTTCTCTCAAACCTGATCACAGCAAAGTGAAGAATCATGTAGAATACTGAGGTGGATGAGTGTATGCCAAGCAGCTACTGCTTTTGGATGGAAAGTAGTACAATTTCTGAATCCTGAAGAAGCCGCAGTATTTTTTTCAGTGATCTATTTAGTTATTATGTTATGCAAGTTGTATAGTTACTGAATCCCATAATTACTATCAATCCTGGTCCAGTAATGTAGAAAAGAAACCCACAAAAAACTATCAATGCCAGCCATGAAAGCCTTCGACTTCACAAAGAAAGATTTGTTCATGTACCTAAAAGCACACCAACATTGCTACCTTATTCTAGTTTCTAAAGCTAGTATGGTGCTTTCCACAAAATCCTGAAACATTTTGTGGATCCATTATTGGAGTGTTACAGGACCTAGAAGATACTTTGCTGTATACCAACCAAACATCCATCTACTCCAGAATCCTCTTGCCAAGTGCAAAATATTAGAATATAAGAGATAGGCTGAGTAATTCCAACTTTCTGTTCCCACAGTGAGTAACCAGATACCTCAGAAGAACTCCATAAAACTCTTCCACTTGTATGACCCAACAGCTGAAAGGATTATTCTTCATACATTTATCTAATCATAAATTTATCTAATCCAGTTTGGATGCTTGTCCAAGGCTCTTTTCACACCACACAATAGTACTATATTCCACTTTAAATGCCCCCACAACATTGTATGGAATCTTGAGATTTCTAGTTTATTTATCCCTCCCTAGGATAAATGCATCATATTTCTCATTACCATGGATGGATGCGACAGCTGGACAGTGAAGAAAGCCGATAGAAAGAAAGTAAACTCATTTGAAATGTGGTGCTGGAGAAGAGGGTTAAGGATATCATGGATGGCCAAAAGACAAACAAGTGGGTCCTGAAACATATTAAGCCTAAACTTTCCCCGGAAGCCTAGATGACTAACTAGACTAAGGCTGTCATTCTTCAGAGACATAATGACAAGGCAAGACTCACTATAAAAGACAATAATACTAGGAAAGTCAGAGGGCAATAGAAAGAGAGGGATAATAGATGGATAGACTCAAACAAGATCATGGCCCTAAGCGTGTAGGACCTGAGTAAAGCAGTTGTGAACCAAGGAGCTTTGAGATGTCTCATTTATGGGGTCACCATGAATTGAACTCAACTCAAGGGCAACTAACAACAAACAACAACAAAGGTATACTAGAATTAGAGAATTAGACCCCTCCAGTAAAGGGCCGGGGAGAGGAATGGAAAAATAAGGAGGGAGGAACTTTTTGGGGGGGAAATCCTAGATTTTATTTTCTGGAAAAATGAATTATGGAATATTTTCTTTCATGTTGTAAACTGCCCTGATCTGAAGAAGGGCGGTATAAAATTATTATTATTATTATTATTATTATTATTATTATTATTATTATTATTTTAGATGGATGAATAAAATGTTTAGGACTATAAGTAACATAAAACTGTACAGAAGCAGATACCATAAGCCCCTTCCACACTACACAATTATAATACTGTTCTATTTTAACTGCCCTGGCTCCATCCTATGGAATCCTCCATTTTGTAGTTTGGTGGGGCCTACAAGTGTTCTCTTACTGAGAATTCTAAATATCTCTCCCCAAACTGAAAATCTCATGATTTCATAAGATCTTGTGAGGGCAGTTAAAATTAAATATACAGTTGTCCCTCCATATTCGCTAGGGTTAGGGGAACAAAACCCCCGTGAATATGGAAAAACCACAAATAACAAAAACACTGTTTTTACCTGAGAGGACACCTCTCTGGGAATCTCTAGATCCTCCAGTGCAACTCTGTGGTCAATGCCCAACATACACTGACCATAGAATGGCACTGGAGTTGCTACAAATGGTCTTTCAGTGCAACCTTTAGTTAAAGTTGGCCACAGAGTTGCACTGGAGGACCTAGACAGTCCTAGAGAGAACACATTAATGAAATCCGTGAATAATCAAATCCGCAAATATCAAAGCCGCAAATATGGAGGGATGACTGTAATTCAATAACTGCATAGCATGAAAGTCACATAAGCTGTTGGCCACTGTTATGTGTGACAGCAATTTCCAACATTTTACTGTGTACTGTTTGGAGAAATATTGTTTGGAGAAATACTGTTTCCCTTGAACCTCCCATCATTCAAATTCAGTGGATAGCTCCAGTTTTTAGTGTCATGAGACACATTTGCTACCCTGTAACATTATATACCTCAAACATGTCAACACTCTATTTGCCTTTTATAAAATAATACAAAAAGCAGCAAATGTGATTTATCCTGCTGCAAGAGTTGCTGCAGCCCCTCAATCCATTTTTCAAGCACTGCATGAAAACAGAAGCCCTTGTATTATATAAAAATGTACAGAGCTCTCATAGCTAAAACTTGCTAACAGACTGTTTTCCATGAATCTGTGAAAGCCCTTAAAAATAAAAACATCTCAAATTACACCCATCACTTTGTAGCAGTAAAACCAGTTAACTTTAAAAAAGGATTTCTACTGCTTAATGTGTCCCTGAAGTTTTGATGGTTCTTAAAGTCAATAATTCTAGTGCTTGTTGGTGCTCACAAGTGAGCCCTTGTGGTTCCTGGGTAGGGCCCTAAACAAACAGGAGACTGGCACCTAAGACACATCCCTTGGCTGTTCGTGAGTTGAGACTTTTTATTTCTACCCAGCCCCTGACTGTTTTTTTAAAAAAACAACTCTGAGACATATCCAAGCAGGAGCACATGCGCATCCATTGTTGTAGTTCAAGTGAATATTTTTTTGGCTACTCCCCTAGTGATGTGTATTGGGTGCAGTATTCGAATGCTAGATGGTTCCAAGATGGATGATGAGAAAGATATCATGACATGGGGTGGCTTGTGTGTTTGTTATATAGGGTGGGCATCAAGGTTTTAGTGTGGTTTTAATGTCTGTAATTTTGTATTGTTTTTAGATGATATTTTTAATTGTTTTATTGTAATAGTTTTTTGGATTTTTATTTGTGAGCTGCCTTGGGTCCCTTTCAGAGAGAAAGGCAGGATGGAAATCAATCAATCAATCAATCAATCAATCAATCAATCTCAGTTCCTTAACCCTCTTCTACTTTGCCTTTTCCTCCTTTTGATTATTATTGCTATTATTTTTAAGTGTTAGGGCATCATAATGCATCAGTGCTTAAGTGAAATAGTGAAATAGCAATTTTGCACTGAAATGTCTGGAAATCTGTTTTACTGATGCACTATGACTAAGAAATATAACAAAAAACAAACACATCTCAAAAACATAGAGACAATCCCCACCATAGCAAACCACCCCACGCCACCCATTTCAGAACTCTTCTAGTGATGATCTAGGAAACTGCTTCAAACAAACCCCCCTCAAAACAAAACAACAACAACAAAACAACAACAACAACAACCCACTTGAATAAGGCCCACTAGAGAGAACATGGAGGCAACGACAACCATAATACTTGGCAAAAGTGAAAGAACTATACTGTGAGGATTTATTTTATTTTGTTATTTATTTAGAGTATTTATGCTTCTTTATGCCAGTCTAGAAATGTCCAATGTCAGCTAAAGGTAGAAGAAGGTTCAGTGATGCCACTTTGCCCATCTGTATGCTGCCCTCACTAAATCCCCGAGGAAGCAGATTTATGGCTTTCCATTTGCTATCTTGAAGAATGTTTTGGCTGCATAGAAAAATAGGAAGCTGCCTTATACAATATCAGACCATTGGTCCATCTAGCACTGACTTTGACTCTCAGTAGTTCTCCAGGGTTTCAGGCAAGATTCTTTTGTAGCCCTGCCTGGAGATCCCTGGTGGCCCCCCATACAAATGCTAACCACACCTGACTCCACTTGCCTTCTAAAACCAGATTAGGCATATTCAGGGTGGCATGCTGGGAAAGTATGTAATAGTTAGGCCACACTCAAAACATTGCATAATTAATTAGTGTTTCAATAGCTGTCAGAATACTACTTGATCCTTGCCAAATTTATGTCCTCACCACGTTGCATTCAAGGCAGGAGCCTCTATTGACCTCCCCAGCGACACAGCTATTTTCTCAGTAGGGTACATTTGATGTGGGTGTTCCCTGACTGGAACTCTGGCACTTTTTTGATTTTACAAAAAGCAGGCAAACGGCCTCTGATATGAACTGGGGCTCCTATGTAGAGGGAAGGAGAGTAACCCTTTGCCCTAGTGTCTGATCTCAATTAACCTGCATATTTCTGTTTTGCTCAATTACATTATGAAGAGTCACTTGGGTTGGAGCTGCGCTACAAGAAGAAGGTATTCTCTCTTCCTGCACTCTGGTCAATGGCTGTATTTTGTTATATAAAAAGGGGGCAGGAATTCCATTTATGGATCTCCTGTATTATATATACAGTTGGCCCTCCGTTCTTGCGGGGAATCTGTTTCAGACCCTCCCCCCCAGTTGAAAGTGAAGGCTTACACTTATTCAAGCCCCATAGGGTTGAATAGTGCACACCCTCATGCATGCACACCTTTGTAATTAGCAGAGATAGCCCCTCTGTGCATATTCAAGAACGATGATCTCTGATCCGTGCATTAGGAGGGTTGACTGTACATATATAGATTGACCTCAGATTTGGGGCCATTTCACACACTACATAGCCGCAAATCTAGGTTTCCTACCTATCATTTAAGGGAGAGCTCCAGCCTCACCTGACATATCTCTCTGATAAAAGCCCTTGTACAAAACCTGCATTTCTAAAACAAATAATTTTTTCTTCACATTCACACTTTATATTTTCAGGTCTACACCTAAAGAAATAATACATGAAGTAGTCCTCAGGCCCATTCTATGCAGGTTGTAAATAACACCAGGCTCCTTGCAGGACTACTATCACAAGTTTTGCATAATGAGCACAAGCACTTCACATATTTGGAATGGACTATATAGACATTAAACACTCTTGTTTTCTGTGTCTTATAGGGCTTTTCTTCTCAACTATGGTAAAAGTTCCTAATGTGCTATGTCCATTGTTTTCAGCAACAATCCTTGACTTAACGTCTACTGTGAAAAATATATATATTCCCAAATCCATTAGGATAATACCTTCCAGTTTTTCTCCCTGTATTTTCTAGAAGCAGTATATACACTGTATAACATACTACAAGCAGTAATTATACTTAGAAGAGGATATCTATTTAATTATTGTAGAATTCTTCAATATTAATAATAATTAATATTAATTATTACCCCCACACACCAGCACCCAACAAGATGAGGTTTCATTAATTCTTTTTGCTTCTGATTCTTTTGCCATACAGAATGATTAATAATAATAATAATAATAATAATAATAATAATAATAATAATAATTTGAGAAGAGCAAACTCTGTGTAAATTGTTAATAAAGATGACATAAATTCCAAGCAATCTCCTGAAGCCTATCCTACAGATCTGCCTGGAACCACCCTGTGCCCAACCTTTGCAAACTCTCATTTTAGTCAACCTGCAGCTAACTTTTTCTCTTTTGTGTTTCTGTCTTTTGTGTTTATTTCCTTCATTACAACGGGTAAACTGTGTATGCTATCTGGGGACTTTGAGAGGAAAAGTGCAGTAGCTGGAAATAATGCTTACAATAATAAACAAGAGGATTTGTATCTTGTTTTCACATGGGAAAAGACACATTCTGGCATTACCTTTGGTATGTGGGCTACACCTTGACTTTTCCAGTCTGAGGCTTATGACATAATTGTACTTTAAGGCAGGAACAGAGAATCTTGTCCCTTCTTTTGGACTCTAATTCCTAGAAATCCCAGCGAACATGGTCAATAGTGAGGGGATATGGGGAATGATGTAGTCTAAAACATCTGCTGGGTTGAAGGTTTTACAGCTATGCAAGAAGAGCAGAACTTGGCAAAGTTATCTTTTTGGACTAGAATTCTCAAAATCTGCCAGCCAGCGTGGCTATTGTCATACTGGCTGGGGAATGTTTGAAGCTATAGCCCAAAATAACATTTGCAAGCTCTTTTTAAAGACGATAGAAAAAGGCTACTTCAGTAGCTCCAGAAATGTGGCATGAATAATGTATCACAGGAGCACACTAGAGACAAATGTGATACGGTGGTTAACATGCTGTCTATGAACTGTCCAACAAAGAGATGAGAAAACTGATCGGAGTGTCCCTCATTCCTAAGAATTTCACCAAAATACCTTAGTTAGACCCATTGAATGATTAGGCTGTTGCACTCGTGACCTATAAATCCAATGTGAGATGAGCTAACATCTTTGGGTCGTGTGATCGGGCATGGAGTATATGCCTCTGTAATAAATATAGAAGCAGACAGTTGAAAAATTAATTCTCCTGTCAAAATTTCTCACTGATCCTTGAAAAGGGAAGTCTGTTTGATGTAAGTTTCAGGAGCTGGTTAGTACTGTAACAGTGCAATCCTGATCAGGTTTATTCAGCAGTCTGTCTCATTCTCCAGTATGAAATGTATTCCTAAATTACCCTGTGCATAGGCTCAAGGATAGCTCTTAAGGCTGCAGTCCTACAAAAATGTACACGAAAAGAAATGCCATGGCTTACAGTGGGATTTATTTCTAAAAGCATACATACAGGGTTCACCTGAATGTGAAATGCCACCAGGGCTAATTGTTTGGAGCAGTATTTGGCTGCCACTTTATGCTTTGTGCAGTTTTAAACTCATCCTGCATGTTGCGTAGATGGGTGCTGGCAGGCCCAGCATTGTAGAAAGCACAAGAATGAAGTATGTTAACTCCTCATCCAATATTGGGGTTCAGTAATATATCGCTGGGTAGCTCACAGATATTTATCCCACTAGCTTGGCTGCACCTTGTAGTGGACCTTATAGTACCATCAGTCAACTTCATGGCTAAATTATATGCGTTGAATACCGGTCATTTCATAGTTAACCTCCAGCTGACGCATGGGTTTATAACACCAGGGACGCAAACCACAGATGTATCTTCCCAGAACAGTTATAATCGAAGCTGCAGTACGATGAAATAAGTATTTGTGTGGAGGAGGATGGGTGGGAAGATGGAAACAACTAAGACTATTCCAGATCATCCAAAAGCTGTACGTAGACTTAACTAAATTATTCTCATCCAGAGGTCTTCCTGGCACCCTGTGTTAATGTGGGGACTGCTTCCAGAATGTGTGCATGGAGGTAATGAGATGTTTCATTGACTAATTCTAGCCAGGGTTCTCTACTCCATGCTTTTTATTTTAAAATCATGACTGAAAACTAGATTTTCTTGACCTCTGCAGACTAGTTTATTTTGTCAGTTTCCTCATTTTGCTGGATAAGGGAAAGGGCAAAGAACTATGCAGTACATTGATGTCTTACCCCATTGGAAATGTTATTCATCCCCGGTGACTTCTTACTTTGGCTTATAACAGCTCATAACCCTTTCTGACTAGGTTTATGTGATCAATTTATTTTAAAGAACTAACAGAACAGATGAAACCCTTTCATTTGCAAGTGGAAATGTTGGTTTAGCTGGGTTTATATTGGGCCTGAAAAGACAGGCCAAGATAAAGCTGCTTCGGGTCACTTTGGAGGTATGCTGTTTAAATGATGCATGTGTCCTAAAACGCCGGAAGCAGCAGCAAAGCCATGCTCCAGTCCTAAGAACTAGAGTGCAGCTTTGGCGATGCTTCTGGACTCATAAGATGTATGTGTGATTTAAACAGCGTACCTCCAAAGTGACCCGAAGCAGCTTTATTTTGGCCTGTCTGTTTGGGCCCATTGTATTCCTCAGTGGTTCTAAGGTAACACAAGAGTTCGTCAGACCAAATGGAAAGTGGTAGGCAATACAGAAGTGTCTGCATTGAGGGACTGTATCCCTTTCTTTAAAAACTAACCCTCTTCATTCCCCCCCCTCTCCCTCCCTGCCTAGTCAAAGATAACCATTATCATCAATGAAAGAACACCCTTGAGAAGTTGACTGTAATGGGAAGAGTGGAATCATTTCAGTCTAAACAAATTAATTCCTCACCCACTTTACTGAAGCTTTTCAACTTTTTTATGTAAGTATGTCTCATGTTTTAATTAACTGTTCCATGTTTCAATTCTAGATATTTTATTTAATTATGAGCTGCCTCAAGTACCATATTTTGGGGGTAAAATGAAGAGCAGAAACCAAATATATAAACAGAACCATAACCACTCTATTTCCTTATATAAAAGCCAGTATAAAAATAGTAAGTTCCCTCCTGCCACTTGTAATTAGATTTCACCTTTTGGGGACAACAACAACAACAACAACAAGTTTATTGATTAGTCAGCTGACCATATCAATGGAATACAAAATACAGTTACAAAAGACAATATATAAAATGCAAGATAAAAAATATCAAAATATCTGCATAGATTCAGAGATACAACTGGATCACACTTAAAACTCATATAGGGGGTTAAAACACATACAGACTAAATAAAGCAATTTTAATAAAATGGGATACAAAATAAAATAGTCTAAAATAAAAAAGAGTGGGAGATGACAATAGAATGTTTAAATGAACTCATCATCATCATCACCTTTTGGGTTGAAACTGTCATTAGTTGATTTGAGCCCTATTTCAAATCTATAATTAATGAAAGATGGAGCCTAGTTCCTAGCTATGTATGGCAAGTAGAGAATTATTAT
Organism: Sceloporus undulatus; assembly: GCF_019175285.1. Taxonomy (NCBI): domain Eukaryota; kingdom Metazoa; phylum Chordata; class Lepidosauria; order Squamata; family Phrynosomatidae; genus Sceloporus; species Sceloporus undulatus. The sequence continues at coordinate 156,058,806 of NC_056524.1, forward strand.
GCCTAGTTTAGTGGTTGCTTGATAGCTCTCTTAAGCACAGTTTTAACTCCTTAAGTACTAAAGACAGCTGCTAATTTCTAAACACAATTAGCTTTATCTTTTACAGGAAATGTTATATCCTTTAGTGAACCATGGGATGTTTTGGCTGAATATACAGATACATCAGGAATAGGTTAAAACATAAAGCAAAAAATTATTATTTTTTTAGTTATACCACATGGCAAACATAGCCTGAAATATTTTTTAAAGAACAAGGCAATAAGAACAACTAATAGGAACATTAAATTTATTCCCAGTATAGAAACTGCTGTATTCAGTCATGTTTTAATCAAAGGAAGCAAGTTTTTCTTTCCCCTCTTTCCCCTCATTCTGCCCCTCACTCACACACATAAATATGGAGGGCATGACATTAGCTCTAATGTGGGTAAATTCATTTCTCAATGCATTGCTAATAAAATCAGACAATTTTAAACTCCATTGTGGAAATTACACACAATATACCATGTCAACCTTGAAATTTTCCAGGAAAGTCAACTCTTTTTGGACATTTCCTTCCTTCTAAATTTAAGTTTTAGTGTTGCTGCCCTGAAGTCAGCAAAGTAATCCACTGAGAAGCCATGCAATTAGACCATCTGCCAAATGCTCTGTAACCATGATATGTAAATCGAGCGGCTAAATTGATTCTGCTCCAACAAACAACATTTGGGAAGCTTAGAGCAAGGCAAGCAATAGCATTCTGTGGCTTTAATTATATGGTGTGCAACATCTCCCTGGTGGACTTGAGGCCTCCCTCCAAGACTGTCAGCTGAAAGTGCGTGCTTTGTGAGTTGACTTGCTAGCAACAATTCCAGCAACCAATTTAACACCTCAAGAACCAAAATATGACATTCATATTGTTACAACATGATTTTCACATCTTTACTAGGACAGATAATACAAACCGTGATTTAGGTGCGTGTTTAAGGTGCTTTCAGGAAACAAGAATTAGAAATACTCCTAATGTTTTAAAGCTTTTTCTATAAGGAGCTTGCATGATATTTTACTACAAGTGCTACTTGAGAGAGTGGACCCCTTTCTTCTCAATGACACTCCCTAGTAATCTGGAGAACCGAGTCTATACTGAGCCACCAGGGCCCAAGAAATCCACATTTGTCCCGGTTTGTTTGCTTCAAGAATATTTTACCTGCTTGGGGAATCAGAATGGCAAATTAGATGGACCTTTGGTCTAAATGGCAATGCTAGATGCAACCTTGGTTTGATCCATCAGGAACTTCTTATCAATGCAATCACTTAAAAGCCTGGAAATGAAAGATGGAGCCTAGTTCCTAGTTTTCAAAGAGCAGATGGATACACATCATACAGGGGACATCTGTTTTAATGGGACAATTTTCTTAGCATGAATAATAATCTCTCTCTCCCCTTGATGAAATCACCTCCTATGCTGGGTGTTCTTGCTAAGACATTTGGTACTAGAGTAACTTGTCTTGTGTTGAGATCTTGCAAGTTGAGGATTGTTCACACCACTTCCTCTATTTTAGCTGCACAAAAGACAGTATGTATATAGAGGTTTCTTTCCCTACCATGGAGTTCTTCACTAAGGAAATCTCTTATCCCATTAAATGCCTGGTACAGTATTCATAGTTACTGATCTTGAAATTTCAACCTAACTCTTCATCCTTCAGCCCAAACCTTAAGTACAGTGGCTGGACTTTAAAAGCAAAAATACTTAGCATTTACACCATGCTTTTAGAGTGATCAAAAATGATAATCTCAATGAGCCGTTCAGGAAACTTCCAACGTAGTTCATATTAACACCCCAGCCCCCAGATTACTATTATGATCACACCGCAGATAGTAGGGGGGAGAATACTGACTGAGAGACAATGGCTTGGTAGAAACCACCTCTATTGAGTCTGTGGCAGAAGTAAGAGTAAGAAACAATCCATGGATTTTCCAGTCTTTGCCAGTACACTACCCGTGTGCCTTAGGCTTGAAGCAGCTGCCTTTGAGATCCCTCTCAGCTTTAAAACATGCGAGATGATTTGCAACAAGCTGTTATCTACTCTGCAAGGCTGTTGTGGGTCTAAATGGGATGTCCTGATAGATGCTGTCCTAAATTCCTTGGTGGAAAAGAGCAAATGTGATAAATGCAAAATAAACACAGCATGGGTAGGCTAACAGAGAAAGCAGCAAATGATAATTTCAGAGGAGAATGCATCTTGATGCTTAATACTTCAAGCTGTCGGTGGTTTCCATGGTGATTGATTATGCCGCCTGGTGAATAACCATACAAAATAGTGATGCTGATTGAGGATGGTAGATTCCTAGAGATTCAGGGGACTGGATGCTGACTTACTATGCATTTTCTGATTTGATGGAGGGGGGCAATGGAGAGGAGGAAGGGATAGGGCAGAGCATTGAATGTTTGACTTGTTCTGAAAAGAGGTGTAACTAGAGCCTATGAGAAACCATATCTTACTATCTACTCCAGCATAGTCTGGGCTTGATGTATGACTTGCCTTTAGAATAAAAAAAACTGTTTTAATCTCTGGATTAGATTTCAGATTTGAGGATGTACATTGAATAAACCACAAACTGATTTTCCCTTTTGTGTTTGAGAATATAGTATATCATGACAAAGACTGAATTTGTCTTTCTCTGATTGCTGTGTTTATTACCATTCCGACTTGAGGAAAAGGCCTGTCTGACTTTAATACAGAGCCAGCCTCACGTAATAGCTTGAGCGTTGGACTACAAATCCGGAGACCAGGGATCACATCCCTGCCCAGCCGTGGAAATCTATTGGGTGGCCTTCAGCAATTCACACTGTCTCAGACCCAGACGAAGGCAAAGATAAACCCCCTCTGAACAAATCTTGCCGAAAAAGCCCTAAGTCTCTATAAATCAAAAACATCTTGAAAGCAAAAAACAAATGTCTTTAATCTTCTGTAGCCTGTTTTTGACAAGGACTTTGTTGGACATAGGATTCCAGAAATGGCAAGAGGTTGTATACCCATCTTGGCCTCATATGGGCTGTCTTTTTCCTTGAGGAGTCCTGATTTTCAAGCTTCTGTTTTATTTTTCTCTCTTCTGCTTCTTCAGCAGGGCTCAATGTAAAATGCAATGCTAACAAGCAGAGTCAAAATCCCCGAGGGTGAATGAGTTTATACTGAGTCAAAAGCATATCTTGCTCCTGAACTGTTGCCAAGGCAAGAAGTATGCTTGAACAATTCCATGCAACAAGTAGTTGAAGTAGGGAAGTTTATTCAAGACATGCATGTCTTTTACTGTTTTCTAAGAGAGGAAGGATAAGTTTGTTTTTCTGTCATGTTTGTGTATTATAGAAATGAAGCCATCTTTTCCTCCAAATTTTAATCGAATGTTTTTATTGTTCTACTGTTTTTATATTATGATTGTTTAATCCTATTTTATTTAGCTTTGGGATTTGGGGGTGGGCATAGGGATTGATTTTTTTTCTTTTTTGGATTTTATTGTAATCTTGATGTATTTTACTGTTGTAAACCACTCAGATTCTCCATGATAGGGCAGGCTAGAAATAAATC
>NC_056524.1:156062378-156093725 GCF_019175285.1 Sceloporus undulatus
TATTATTATTATTATTATTATTATTATTATTATTATTATTATTATTATTATTATTACATCTCTGTTTAGTATCTATATTTATAAAAGTTTATAGTTAGAAGAATTCAAATATTTGCTGGATCAGAGAAATACAACCTGATATTTTAAATCATATTCACTGAGATGTCTCCCTTGGATTTTTTTGACAATACATATTTAAATATGTATATGCATGTGACTTTCAGCCACCAATGAGAAATTAATGAGACCCTGATGGACACCAGATGGGTCCTGGAAACTTCTGACACAGCCACATAGCTAGAATCTGAGCATTAGGCCTCACTGTATCTCCCCCTTGGAGCCCCTCATCTCTGACAACTTTAAGAAAGGGAAAAGAGTATGGAGAGCACTTCAGACCTGGAACGCCCTGGCTTTGTTATTTTTTGCTTTGGGAGGAGCATTCTCTTGTGATGTAAACCAGTGTAGTTCATCATTCCATTAACAGGTGGACAACCAGATATCTTCTGAAAGTTCACCAGTGGAACATGAAGGCAATGCCATCCTTGCACTCCCCTGCAATTGGAAAAAAATAGATCCCTGGTTGTAGTCTATCAGCATATGTTTCCTGAGCAATGGCAGTAGCAATAGCAATAGCAAGTACATTGCTTACCAATGTACTAAACGGTTTACAAAGTGTAAGCTAATTGCCCTCAACAAGCTGGGTATTTATTTTAGCGATTTATGGAAGGATGCCAGGCTGAGTCAACCCAGAGCCCCTGGATGGTGTTGTGGCCAAAACGTTGTTAGTTTGATCTTTGTGGTTTGTGAGTGACTGGCTGAAATACATGCATTTAACCACTGCACCACCAGGGCTGCTTGGTGGTGAGGTTTTTAAATGTTGGTACTCCAACCAAAATGTTGTGATTTTGATCCTGCAGCGCTCCAGGTTGACCCAGCCTTCCATCCTTTCATAGGTTGGGAAAATGAGTACCCACCTTGTGTGGGCGGGGGCAATTGGCTTACACATTATAAACCGCTTAGAGAGTGCTTAGCAGTATAGACACGTGAATGCTATTACTACTATTGCTACTGCTACTAAATGGCTCAGGTGAGGCATCTGAAGGAATCCTTCATGCTTCCCTTTTTGTCATGTCTAAATGGGCTGAACAGCAGGGTTAGAAGGGGAATATATCTATCTCCCCCCCATCCCCAACTCACTCCAATTTTTCTTAATATGTCTGAACAGGAAAGGCCAATTGGAAGTGTGATTGCTCTGAACATTTGTCTTATGGGTTGTTATTTTGCAGGTGAACAGGTCAAGGGCTGGGGCATTAATCAGTGAGCACAAAACAGAAGAGAGATGCTAAGTGTGCCTGAAATATGAGCCTGCTGTCATGGGAACAGCTGATGAAAGAGAAACTCTTTTGAAGGAGTAGCATTCGCAAGCGAGAGAGGGTGGCTCAAATATGTTGTTAAAATTAAACAAGTGCTTGTCCTTTCATCCAGTTTAGACACTTCCCAATAGCACTACATAGCCACCAAATGTAGGAGTATTATGCCTGCGCACAGAATATAACGAACAAACAACAGGTAGCAAGCAGACTGTTCCATTGAAAACATTGTCTGTGCATGGTCAGTTGGGGTTTCACCATCCTCTTACTTAGCCATATACATCTTACCTACAAAAATATTTTTATTTGTTGCATATGAATACCGTACTTGGAAAAGGAATGCATATACCTATATGCATTTCTTCTCTGCTTTCCCCTTGAATGTGTGAACATGTGCATGTGTGTGTGTTTGCATGATCCCGAAGGAAAAGTTAGAATGGAGTTAAGGAGGCAGGAGCAAACATTTTTTCTCAATGGTTTTGACCACTGCAGTTACTGAGGGGAGACAAGTTCTACTGAGTTTTCAGGTGCACCTCTTTCTCCTATATAAATGTATAATTGCCACTGAATCTTATGTTGGGAAGTGCTGCCTTGGAGAGAATGCAGTGAGCATGAAAATTGATCCTAATATTGACCATAGAGGAAGGGAGCCTCCAAAACCCAACTCTAATATATAGAAATGCATTGCAACACCCTCCTCTGGAACTCTCCCAGAAGCCAAGTCCTCTTTCCATCTCTTTTTCTTTCTTATTCTCTCACAGAAACTCACTCTATACCAGTGGTCATTTTGTTCTTTTCAAATTCTAGAAAATAAGTTGTTAATCAAAACTGAAATTGTAGACAAGAAATTGGGGGGGGGGATAGGGTAAGACTTGGAAAGGCAGCTATGGAGAAACTAGATAAGCTCCTCAAGTGTTAAAAATATATTATTGGACACTGAAGTCGGAACCATCAATGCTATTGTATAGTGATGGCGAACCTTTTAGAGACTGAGGGCCCAAACTCAGTGGTGTTCCCACACTGGGTGGCACCAGGTGTGTGTGTGACCTCCGGGGGACAGGACTTCCATCTTCTGGGGATGGGACTTCTGCCTTCTGGGGGCAGATGGGTTTGGGACTTCCAGGGGAAAAACCCAAGGCATAACTCTGTCAGCCACAGGCTAGTAACAGCCAATCCCCCCTGAGGAAACCTGCCAAGAAAACTCCAAACTAATTTCACTCATAAGTCAGAAATGACTTGAAGGCACCACACACACAGGTCATGCTCTCTCAGTCTCAGAGTATTACAATGGAAATCCCCCTCTGACAAATCTTGCCCCATGAAAGGCAATGCAAGTGAGGGAATGTGTGCCATAGGTTCACCAGTACTGCTATAGTATTTCCCATGATTATGCATGGGTCTGAAAGCTAGACAGTGAAGAAAACCAATAGGGGAAAATATCAATTTACAGTGGGACCCTCCCTTACGAGAGGGATCTGTTCCAATTTCCCCTGCATAAGAGGAATTCCGCGTATGCTCATGCCCCATTGAAAACAATGGGGCATGTGCTCACGGCATGTAGACCATATGTTTGATTGTTGTGCAGCTTCGGCATAAGCTTGAAGCCGCATACAGTGCGCTGCATATGGCACGACCTCACTATATTTGAAATGTGGTGCTGGAGAAGAGTTCTGTGGATATGATGGACTGCCAAAAGGACAAATGAATAAGTCCTGGAGCAAATCAAACCTGAGCTCTCTCTGGAAGCTAAAATGACTACATTGTTGTACTTTGAACGTGAAACCACATGACTCATTAGAAAAGACAATAATGCTTGAGACTGGAGGATGGCCAAAAAAGAGGAAGACTGCATTAATCATGAATTAATTCTACAAAAAAAGCCACAACTCTCCTAGGTTTGCCAGGCCTGAGCAGGACATCTACTAGCAATGGCTTTTGGAGGTCTCTCATTCATTGTGTTGCCATAGCCTGAAGCTGACTGGATGGTGAATGATAACAACAAAAACATGACACTGACACTACATTAAAGGAACTTTCAAAGAAGGGGCTGTGCTTGTATTTTAGGATCATCTGAATGCATTGCTATCAACAGTAGGGTAGACCAGAGGATAAAGTGAACAGGGCTCTTGTACCTTTTAATTGTGTGTGCACGCATGTATGTTCCTTCAAGTCACCTGTTAACTTATGGCGACCCCATGAATTTCATAGGGTTTTTAAAGGCAAGGTGTTTTTTCCAATCCCTTTGTTTGAAATATAGCCTACAGCACCTGGTATTTTATTTTGTTTTTTTAGCAGGTTAGAATTTAGGATTTTCAGGAAGCAGGCTTGAACTTTAAATGAAACTTCTCAGTTGAGCACTGCTGAGAAGAAATAAGGGGATAAGGCAGGCCAAAGCACAGCAGCAATTGCAGGATCTCTTGTCTCCCTGGAGCACTTACAAAATCATTACATTTCTTACTGGCAGGTATTGCTAGACGTTGACAGCAATGTTAATCAGGATGTCCCCTGTTCAAATCTTGTCTTTGCCATGAGCTTATTTGGTGACATGTAGCAAGTCATTGTCTTTCAATCCCCCCCCCACCTCATAACTGTACTGGTCTACTGTGCAGGATTGTTGTAAGGACTATAGACAGGCACAATAGATGTGATGGGGATGATATTGTGATCAGGACTCCCAAAATATTTTTTAATGGTTTAAAAAGGAGCTTGGAAGAGTTATAAAAAAAAATCAAAAGAATTTCTAGACAACATGGCAAGTGGCCATACTGCCTGTTGGGTTCCTGAAGATGTAGTTAAAAGCAATTGTTCAATATATGATAAAAGAGCTCATGGATTTTCTAATTTGGATTGGGATTCAAAGTATCATAACTCTTTTTTCATAATATTTTCCCCCTTGAAGGTAATAGTATGGCGGGCTTGAGAGAGATGGGTACAATTGGGAGTACAGTATGTGTCTTTTTTTTCTTTCCTATAGGCATGCTCTCAGCCTAAGGGGAAGGTAACGGCAAACCTCCTCTGAATAAATTTTGCCAAGAAAACCCTATGATAGGTTTGCCTTCATGTTGCCATAAGTCGGAAATGACTTGAAGGTAAACATCACACACACTCAGCAAATAGCAGCTTTGAGATTATAAAAAAGTTGAGGAAACTACATGATTTGGGGGGTGGGGTGTTTCCACAGCATTGTCGCCTTAATCTAAATGGTTCCCTGGTTACCTTTAGCCAATTAAATGCCACTGGGAGAATGCCACTGGACTTTTGCAGTAGTGCTTAAAAATGGCAAGTAAGGATTTACAGACTGAATATCCTTTATATGGAATTCTGAAATCCAAAATAATCCAGAATCCAAAATTGTCAACATGGGTGACTGAGATAGTGACATCTTTGCTTTCTGATGGCTCAATGATTTGTTTTATGAACAACATTAATAAAAATATTATGTATAAAATTAGCTTTAGGCTGTTTGTATAATGTGTGGACGAACATGAATATCATATTTAGACTTGGGTCCCATCTCCAAGATATCTCATTATGCATATGCAAATATTCCCAAATCCATGAATGAATGAATGAATGAATGAATAAATAAATAAACAAACATCCCTAATCCAAAACACTTCTGGTCTCAAACATTTCAGATATAGGGGGACTCAGGGGGTAGGATGCCTCCCCTTTCTGCCCCAGATTGGTGCTGCAGCAGCCGCATGCAGCGGCACCAATCTGCTAAGAAGCTGCTCTAAGCACCTTACTGAAAGGGGCGTTATAAGTACCACAACACAGCATCATGATGCCCCTTCTGTCTAGCGCCGTTTGGGCTCTGTGCCTGGAGCGCACCATCGTGGCGGCCAGGTGGCACGGTAAGGACTTGGAGCATGGGAACGCTCAGCCCTCATTGTGTGTACAGACTGGCACTTTTCACCGGTCTGTTGAGCCTTTTAACCTGTATAACAGTAAATCACATTTAATTCAACAATGTATTTTGGGGAAGACATATATGGGATTTCACAGTACAATGACAATCACTTTCCTGAGTATAAGCCCCAGTGAACAGAAGAACAACAACCCTTACTGACAAGTAGATCTATACAGATCTATTAATTAAATTTATAGCCATTTTCACAGAAAAAATGGACAGATGTGATGGTTTGTGTTTCTAGTAGTGAATAAAGACAGATGGAGCGTTTAAAAAATGGTTGTGAAAGTTAGTGTACTCTTTTGCTATTTGTAACTGGCATTCCCCACTGAGGCGAGAGAGAGAGAAAAATCAGTGAATCTGAGCAGTGAACCTGAACTAGTAACTCAGGGGCTGGATTCTAAATGAATGCTCATCATTTGATGAATAGCAAGTGGGAATCGTCTTTCAGAGTTCAAATACAGCAATTCTGAGTCAAAGATGAGTCAATTCTGTTTCCCAGGTGTGAGGCTCAAATGCCCCAAAGTGACATGGACATTTTAATTTTAAAAACTAATAAATCACCAAATATTCAGTGATGAAGAGTTATTTGGAAAACCATGGTGTAGTGGTTTGAGTATTGGACCATGGCTCTAGAGACAGTTTTAATCCTTGCTTGGCCATGGAAACCCATTGGATGACAATGGGCAAGTCACACTCTCTCAGCCTCAGAGGCAGGTAAAGACAAACACCCTTTGAACAAATTATGCTAAGAAAATCCTATCATAAGTTCATTTTAGGGTCACCATAAATCAAGAATGACTTGAAGGTACACAACAACAAGAGATTTTTGACTGTGATTTTTACAATGGCCTGCTGTAACAAGGGTTTATGGATCTCTGCCAAACAGCTGTAAAATGAAAGCAAGCCTGGTGGAAAAGGATCATTGAATCACTTACAGTATTTCTCTTTTCCCCTTCCAGTGAAGTCTTAAAATATTGCCTGTCAAATCCTTCATTAATATATTACCTAACAACTGAAGCGAGAATTACCTTTACAAATGCAGAAGGGAGGAGAGATCAATTTTATGAGCAAAAGTCTGTTTGTTATAAGGGTCAAAAATATGGTTACACAATAGTAAAACATGCCATAGTAAAAGGAACTGGAGCATTATAAAGGTGTGTTTTTACTAAGATAAAAAACCAGTAATTTTTTAAAAGAGGAAAATATATGGTTTTAGGACCTGAATTTTATCTAGGTGTGGAGCTAAATTATTGTCTTGTCAAACAGGGAAAGAAGATATATTCTTACAAGGAGCAACTGAACTTCCTTTTATAATGAAATATTGTCTTTTATGTATAATTTGGTTCAAAAATTTCAGGAACAAGCCACCCCATTTTCATTAACAAAAAGAAAAGTACTAGAGATTTATATGATTTCTCTGTCTAAGATATGCCGTATCATCCAGAAGATGTAAAGACAGTGCCCACATCATGTAGCTGAATGTGATGGCTTGCATCTGAATGTGTGAATTGAAAAGTAAGATGTGTGAGCTGTTGTCAAAGCCTTGGATATTATTTCTGAGATATCCTCACCGTGTATGCCGGTCATTCCAAGAGAACATGATCTGTTCTTTCTCATGGTCTCTTTCTATATCATACACATGTGTCTGTTACGCCGTTCATTGGTTGACTCTGTATGAACCACTGCTCAAAAGTACAGTATTTCTCATCAAAGAAGAAAGATTCAGAAGGTATGCCAGTTATTAAAAACAATAAGCCTTCTGTACATGCCTGAAATATATAAGTGGAAAACCACCACCCCTGTCATTCTGACAGATAATAAGCAGTGGCATATCGAGCATGTTTTTACACCCAGTGCAGATAATTTTTTAACACCCCCCCCCCAACAAAATACTCATTTCAATGGGCTGTGGTGCCCTGAAGTAGATTGGGGGGGGGTGTATGGAGGACTCAGGACTCCATGTTTCTGCCACTGCCACCTCTTGTTTCCTTGGGGGGCCATGGTGCCCTGATGAGATGAACAGTGGCAATGGCAGTGGCCTCCACATTCCTGCTGAGGCTGCCACTTGTTTCCTTGGTGGGCCATGGCACCCCAAACAGATGAGCAGCAGTGGTGGTGGTGGGGTGGATGACTCAGGCCTCCATGTTTCTGCCATGCCCATCACTCATTTGCTCAGGGGGCTGTGGCATCCCAAAGACACTAGTGGCATTGATGCCTGTGGGTGGAGGGCCGAGTCTTTCCACATTCCAGCCGCTACCTCCATTCATTTCCTTGCAGGAGAGATGACCAGTGGATGGGGGCTGGTGGAGGACTCACACCTTCATGTTCCTCCTGTGGCTGCCACTCAGCTCTTTGGGGCACCAAAGAGGGGTCACCCGGTGTGGTATGCACACTCCACATCCCCCTAGTGATGCTCCTGATAGTAAGTTGTGAAATCTTATCTGAGTACTGTAGCATTACCATGATGCAAAGTAAGGCAACTGTGTCTGGCAGCAGATCTGAGATATCATGAAAGGGCGGAACAATATTCAATATTTATTTTTATTATTGTCTCTTATTGCTTTATTATAGGTAGTGATGCTTGGGGCATTTCTGTCTCAAAATATGTCAGCTCTCTTGAAGGACTATCTACCTTGGCTTAGGTAAGTGAAAGTGCCCTCTGCTACTCTATCCCAGAAGCAAACTATATTGGGCTGGTTATGCTTACCTGTTTTAGGATTGGTCTATATTGGTTTCAATAAGGATGTGTAGGCACAGATTGCCAAGAAAATCTGGGAAATGCCTATCTTCTTGTCTTTTTGTTTTGTATTTCTCACAAGAAATGAACTGATCCCAAGGCTCAGCTCCCAGAAACTGTTTATAGTTTTAAGACCAAGTGGTAGAAAAATCTAATTATCTCTGAACTTGCATAGAAAGTTTTTTCCCACTGAGAACTTGTAGCCTGTGTCTATATACAGTTCTAGGGTAGGGAGATTTGTTATAATTTAAATGCTGAAGCCAAATAAAAAGGCCTTTTTTTTCCCTTCTCTATGCTAACTGCAAGCTTGCACTCTTCTCTAGACTTGGATTACTTTTTGGACTACAACTCCCAGGTTTGGGACTTGCAATTGGATCTGTTCTCCTCCCTATTTGAAGATTTAGAAACAGTAAGAACCTGTACAGTGTTTAGCATTTTGAAACTAAAAGAATTGCTGTTTTGTTTCATGTTTAAATAGACTTTGATGCATGAAGCAGAAAAACCCAGACTAGGATCAAATCAGGCTGAAGCCTTAAGGCCCCCCTGTTGTCATTGGGAATGCTATCTAGTCAAAAGCTACACTGCCATTATTATAGTTTGCTTTATGCAGATACTAAATGCTTGTAGTTGGCTTTCCCTTTGCTGTACATTGCAGAGCAAAAGGGGAAATTACGCAGAGGAACAAACCCAGCTGTCTGCTCGTGATGTCAGGTGAGTGGGTGTTATGTGTGGGTGGATGAGGTGGGAGAGAAGGGAGGGCGATACTGTTGGAGACACTGCTGATATTTCCTTATGTGTTACAGTTTGTGCCCACTCACTGAATATAATTACCAAGTAGGACCTAGTGTGGGTGAGGGAGGGAAGTGAGTCCTCAGTGCAAAGGAAAAAATAAGTAAAAGGAACATTTGCTCTTTAAACTGTGAAAATAACTCTGTTAAATGCTCAGTCAAAAATGCCCTTATTCTGAAACTTTCTATCGTAGGTAATCTTTTTGACTCTGACCTGTAGCTGATTTCCCACCAGTTCTGACCCAGAGTTGCCATGACCCCACGGAGGATTATAGGTATCTTCTGGTGTGCATACTCCCATAAACAGGACAACTTGCACACAGCTGGACCTCAACGTTGATCCGTACGAAGGAAAAGCAAGCCTTAGAAGACAATACTCCTTGCAGCTGTGCATCACATGAGAAGATTGGCAATCACTTATCTCTCTTTCAAGGACACTGTCCACCACTACTAATGTTACCGAGGAATCAGTGACATTGGGAAGCCCTGTTATCAATAATACTGGGTTACCTTATAACATTATTGTAGCAACAACTGAACTAGACGAAATACAATTAAGGAAAGTGCTATAGCAAAAGTATCAGAGTCTTGAGGCTGCCAGTGAAGCCTGACCATCATATTCACCCTTCAGGTTCCTCCTCTTACCTTTTATTCCACTCTTCCCTCTTTTTCAGTCTATTAGCTTTGCTTCATTCCTTCCCTTCTCAGGGTCCATCTTTCCACAAGTATCTCCTCCTTAAATGCCTTCTTACACCTTTCCTGGCCACATTTCTTCTCCATCAAGAATCCTTTAATCCATTGCCTACTCTTTTTCCTGAGCTACCTCTGCTTTCTAGGCTGTCTGTGACATCATTGCTGCTCAGGTTTATGATGTTAGCACACTTTGCCAGTTTCATTGACAGTTCATTGTATCAATCATTGGGGATCTTTTTGACAAGACCCATGTGGAGTTTCCCCTTTCCCTTCTCAAAGACCAATCTCTGCAAAAAACAGAGCGGATGCCTATATTTCTTTGTTCAGCAATCCTCCCCCCCAATAGAATTGTGCTTTATAATTTTTTTTTTAAAATAAGGATCATATGAAAGGCGCTGAAGAAATTTGAAAGGTATTAGGCAGGGGTGGACAAATGGATGGTGACGGAGTGGGGACCAGTTTTTACATCCACAGACTCTCTTGTGGGCTACACTTCCAATTCACAGTGCATAGGAAGTGTTACTTCTAGTCACTCTTTTCAGCTGAGTTTCAGCAGAAGGTAGAGGGAGGTTTGTGGCAAACCACCACATTTGCACACACACTTTGGGAGGTATTTCAGCAAAGCTTGCAAGCAAAAATCACCTGAAAATTGTGATTTTCCCAAATGAATATAGAGGCAAGGTTTTAGGGGCTACAAAAATGGAGTTCCAGGGCTGCTATGCTCAGTCCATGGAGTATACATGCCTCATCTCTAAATTAATGCAACACATGATTTCATTTTGTGTGGAGATGATGGTTGGGGGACTTGCTTGGAAAGCAAGAAATGGATAGGAAATCTGATCATTTGTTGAAAAATAACTTGAATTGTTGGTAATGGTTCAGAAATCCTTTAATACAGAGAAGGAAAATGTTTATTGTGAAGTCAAAGGCTTTCATGACCAGCATCCATAGTTTTTGGTGGGTTTTTCAGGCTATGTGGCCATGTTCTAGAAGAGTTTATTCCTGATGTTTCGCCAACATCTGTGGCTGGCATCAAGATAACAGCCACCAGATGCTGGCGAAATGTCAGGAATAAACTCTTCTAGAACATGGCCACATAGCCTGAAAAACTCACCAAAAAACTAAAAAAATGTTTATTATCAGAAGTTGGAAATATAGTATGGTGTTGTGGTCATCTCTCAAACAAGCAGCTTTAAGTATTCTTTTCCTCATCTATAGTAAAATTTATTCATACAAGCAAAGTATATTATGACATCACAGCATTGCAAATTTCCTTGCCTTACTCCACTCAATTGGCTGTCATCAGTGAGGCACAGGAAACACACAGTGCACTGAGGTCACATTGCAAGTGTTATGTGTTTAAATATATCGATGTTACCAGAGGAGAGAACATGAGGATACAAAGAGCCATCATTTTAGTGGCAGCCACTTGCTTCCTATAATGTGTACCTCCTGCCTTGGCACTGATTGATTGCAGCATCTGTGGCAATGATATTTAGAAATCCATATTCTCAAATGTGTCCTGCATAGTCATGAAAGTAGTCACGATTTTCAGATTTCCCTTCACTCTTTACAATTTCCCTAGAGAACAGGGCAGATCAGTAGGAGATCAAAGATGGGATTCTGAGTTTAACTTAATCAACAAACCTAATAAAATCAGTCACCTTGGAAATTCACCATACAATGTTAATTCTATTTGCTAATGGATGTGACATGTGTTGATTTCCATTAATGCAGGCAGATATATGTCTATGAGAGTCAAGGATGGATATCCTTATACATTTTCCATTAGAATGAGAACAGCTCTATACATTTCAGGATCTTAATTGTCTCCCCAGCTTTCCATAACATGTTATAAATGAATATAATTGTTTAGAACATATTTTAAGAGGAACTTCCTATAGCAGTGCTAATTTTTATTGGTAGATAAACAGACCAATGGCTGGAATGAATAAAAACTAAACTCTAACATGTCATTAGTATTTTCTGGCCCCCAGGTGACTGGGGATAGTGAGCTATGGCTTTTGTGAGTTTATGTTGACCACATCTTGGGAAACCACATTTTTCTCCTTAAACAACAGCTGCTAAACAAGCCACTATCATTGACCGTTGTACAACGGGGCATCAGAATTTCAGCAGTTCTCTTAGTTTTGTAGAATTAGCTTGCAAACAATTTTTCATTTCCCCACACATATGGTTATACACATAATGGACTAAACATCACATTTTATCTGCCTCATGAATAACCATCCTTGTCTTTGGTGCTTCCCCCATCACATCACATGGCCACAGAGAAGACATTATATTTTCACCTGGCAAGCATCTCTGCAATGACCTTTCCTTTCCCATTCAAAACAACCCTAAAGTAAGAAGCAACACCCTGTGAATGGCTTTTGGCTTGCCCATGAAGCTTACTGGGTGACTGTGAGGAAGTCTCTCTCTGGGGCAAAGCAGACAGCCAGGAAGGAGCAGCCTGAAGCTGCTTGTTTGAAAAGAGGGCCGAGACCCTGCTGACACACTGCCTGCTCCCAAGGCAGCCCACACATGTACTTACGCCATGACCACATGGCAAAATATGAAGCTATGGTGCTGTTAATTAATTTTTTTTACCCCTTCATCCATGCGCTCTGTTGCACAAACACACCATTGGTGACTGTCTGCTACCTAGATGCCATTCCCACTAGATGACCACCCCCTTTCATCAAGCACACAGTTGCACTTGTGATCCTTCACTGAGATACAGCAGTGGAGCACAGATGTGGCCAGTAGAACACTGGCAATCATGCCTCTCCTACATGCCCGTTTCACCCCCTCTTCACCCCATGTCCCATCTTGGACTGTCTGGATTGTGTATGTTGTACTTGTCACACTTTCTCTTTTTTGCATTGCCACCCTGACCACCGGCTCTGTCCTTTTTAAATGTGCGCCTGTACCGGTGCATTTATACGTAGCTTTAGAATTAGAGTTAGGATGGAGCGCACCTTTGGGACTGGTCTCATATCAGGGCATTTATATGCAGGATGGAAGGTGTACACTTTCCAAGCTAGAGCAGTTTATTTCTGCTTCTTTTTAGTCTGGCTCCCCCTTCCCTTGGTGCAGCCGTGACCTAGTTTCCAGCCATCTAAATGACACACTCCCAAAGCAGTGTGAAACCACTTCTTTTGGCCCACCTGTTTGACCCCTCTGTCTCTCAGAATTCTTTGACAAGGTTTTGTGAGATTAATATGGGTGCTTATAAATGGTCCCCCTTCCATTTTATTATCACAACACCTGGAGTGGATTTTGTTGCTGGGAGGACATGGATTAAACACAGTGGCAACTGGGGACTAAGTTCTAAGTCAGTGGGTTGGTGACTGGGTTTTAGTTTGACTTTAAAAGATCTGTCCAACATGCTGGATGCATATTAAGGATGCAATGCTGAACACATTCTGAGGATACAGTTCAGCATTTCATATTGCCTTCTTAAATACTGGACTAAAACCCAGTATAGAATAACTATCTCACTGACATGAAAGCTTCTTGCCACATTTGTCTGGGACTTGGCCATCTCCTCTATTAGGATTCTTAATCTTTAATTGCATACAGAGGTCATTCACCTGAGAAGTCAGGATTTTAAAGAAGCAGGCATGAACTCTGCATGACACTTTAGGCACCATTGACATGACAGTTACCAGCCACTATTGGATCAACATCTTGTTCCAGGGAGCGCACTGTCTCTCTTTCAAAGTAAAACAAATAAACAAATAAAACTCCTACCAAAACACCATTAGACAACTGAACCATATAACTTCTATTTTGTGTATATTGCCCTTAGCAACTGATAGAATGATTCTTTGACAGGCAGAAACCACCAAAAAAAGGAGAAGTATATGACATCATGGGAAAATAGCTTTAAAAAACTTTCCATTAAACAACAGCAGCAACCAGATTTGTGTTTGGGTTTGTGTACATATTTTCTCACCAGATACTTTTCAGCCTTCTAATCCATAAGTCTGAACTTTATAGAGCTTCATTAAGAATACAAACACCTAATTGAAAGTATAGCATTGTAAGGTAGAACCAGAACTACTCATTTCTATTTAGCCTTTTCTGCTTTCCCAAATTAAAGCACTTTGAAACTGGTTTGAAATGAATTTAACTGGCATGGTTTGCTCGGAAGAACTTGAATAATGATGTTGGTAATAAAATGGTATTTTATAATAGTGCTCCTCAATGTGGTGGTCCATGGACCTTGCTGGTCTGCAAGCTATTCGCTGTCAGTCCATGGCACATTTCCAGGAAGGAAAGAAACAATTGTAATTGAAGGACATAAATATGGTGCCAGTCCCTAGTACAGTCAGGAAAAAACCCTGCTGGTCTCCCACACCAGATAGCTTAAGAAGCACTTTCTTTGAACATTAGTTCTCCCATAGTTTCACATTTGCTACAATTTCTTGGTTGAGATTGATGACTAGTAAATCAATGTAAAACTGATATAAATATGTAATCGTGAACATGCCCTTATTTTTCATGTTTAAATCATTGACAGACATGATATAATGGGCCTTGCAAATATGTGGACTTACCTATGTCTTCATGAATCCAAATGAAACCTTTGTGTTTTAATTTCAAGATTCTTCCCTTTAGCTGTGATTAGACTAAAGTACTGTTTAGGAATCAGAGTACTGTTTATGTGGGTATTTATACTGCAGTAGCAAATGTGTTGTAGTGCTGGTGAGGCACGGGAAGAAACCATGAACAGCCACAGATTTCCACTATGTAATAATCATGTGCTGCAACTTGTGGCTAAGGGGATCTCTGGACTTCACTTTTTTTAGAACTGCAAGATGAAACAAAACTTCTCTGCTAGCACTTTCTCTTTTGAGGCTAAGTTGATGTGTTAGGGGATTCTATGAGCTGAAGCAGACAACTCCTATCCTGAAACAGAATTGGAATCTACTGTCGGAAATAACCGTGAGCTGTGTGCACTTTCCAGGCACAGATAATTGGGAGGTTCAATATCATCCATTATTAGGGTTGCCATTTTAGGACTATCCCAGGCCCTGAGATTTCGGCACCAAAATCTGAGGTAGAAGAATGCTTCCTTGTGAAGTTGCAGGTGGGGGCCCCTGGGGATGTTACAAGGTTGATGGTTAAAGGGCAGCCCCTGCTGGTAAAATTAAGCATGGTGGTTTGAGCACCAACCATGACTGCACAAAATACACCATTCAAATGTGAATCACTAATGCTAACAAATGTGAAACACGCCCCTTCAAGGCACTGTTCTTGCCCTGACATTCCTCCTCGACTCCCTTATGTCTGGAGTAGAGGGACAAGCCATGAGATATGGTAACTTTATCTTATAATTGGTAAATAGTAATACTGTAAGTGTAAAGGTTTCCCCTTTGACAAGGTTGTCAAGAAATGTCTGACTGCAAGGGAGGGGGAGTGCTCACCTCTATTACTATGCCAAAATGCCAGCATTGTCAAAGATAACTCCATGGTCATGTGGCTAGCATGACCGCATGGAATGCTGTTACCTTCCCACTGAAACCTATTTATCTACTTGCACCTTTGCATGCTTTCGAACTGCTAGGTTGGCAGAAGCTAGGCCTAGGGATAGGAGCTCACTCTGTCACATGGTGTTTAGTCCTCAAACTGCTGACCTGCCGATCTTGCAATCATCAGATCAGTATCTTAACCGCTAAGACATCACATCCCTTAGTAATACTGACTAAGCCTAAATATCAGAAGTCCAGGCTTCTGCCCTAGCCAAGTTGATAACAGAGAAAGCCCACAGTATCTTCCACTTAGTCCATGTCAGGGCATAGCTCTTGGAGCTCTACCTGGACTGTGATTTTAGACAATCTGGATTGGAAAATGCATTCTCCAGTTCTCCATTCAGGTATACCTAACCCTGTCCTGTCCTGTCTTTTACAACAGGAAAACAAAAAAAAAATGCAGAGAGCAGATTTGAGCTCCATCTTCTGATTTTATAATTATTTGACTGACTGGTGCCTATACCAGATGGAAAGAGTCTTGACTTCTACACTTCCTGTCATTATATTTATTTTTTATATCTTTATAATTTCTATTTTGGATATTTGGTTCATCATTTTCTCCACTCAGTTTCATAACAAAAATAAATTCACATATAGATATTAATACTGAACTTTGATAAGGAGCTAGACAGAGCACACAGCACATAACATTACAATGGAACTCATTGTGCTGCACAGGAGTTATGAGTTCATCAATAAAAAGTTTAACATACAAATAGCCTTATGAATATCACATCCTTTCTCTAATATACATACACAATCAATAAAGTGGGAACGACCCAAATCCAACTTCACTTACTCTTTTGTTTTCTGTTACACACTCATGATTTACAGCCTGATGTCATGGATAGGCACTTCAAAATAAGGATATTTCTAAGGAAGCATTGAGTGATGTCGCCTTGGGCCAAAGTAGATGGGACACTAAATCCATCAGTCAGAAGCCCATCAGGGTTTTTTAAAAATAGTAGGGAACCATTTAACTCTTTGTTTCCTAGCCCCAATCCAGATACAAATAGCTCTCTCACTCCCCTGCTATTAGTACTAAGAAAACAAAACACATTTCACATGATAGTTATGGCGTTATTATTTCACTTTAATTGCCATGGCTACATCCTCTGGAATCCTGGGGTGTGTAGTTTGTTGAGGCACTAAATCTCTCTGGCTGAGAATTTTAATGACCTCTTCCTCAACTGCAAAACCCAGGATTCAATAAAATGATGCCAGGCAGCTAAATTGAAATCCTGACTCTATAATTGTGCAATGTGAAAAGGCCCTTTAAAACAGGGTTATAAAAAAGGAGTGTATTTTTCTTGGAGTTATGACTGAGGAGAGAGCAGCTGAAGCTTTCTCCCCTGAGCATTGAGATTGTGATTAAAACTGGTGCTGCTTGTATTGTTGTTGTTGTTGTTGTTGTTATTATTATTATTATTATTATTTTAAAATCCAATTAGTCTATAATTTGAGGAGTGTGGTAGTCCAATCCATGAACCTAATCTGGCCTGTACTGGATCTACATAAGGTCCAGGCTTCCAAACCCCATCCATTGAGATTAAAGGGGAGTAGGAAAGTGGAATTTTGTTTGAGATAATAATGAGGAATCTCCCTCTGTCCCATTCTCCCTTCCGTCCTGGACAAAAAGCAGCTCCCAAAGCCAGTCACTCTGCTGGTATTTACAGGTGCTGGCTGAGAAGTCATAGCTGGCCTTCTCGGCATGAGAAGGAAAGGGGGAATAAAGCAGAATATTCTCAGCCAGCATTTGCATAGCCCCCAGACTGTGGAACGGCCTGCCGGATGAGATCCGTCTACTTACACCCTTAGACAGCTTTAAAAAGGCTGTTAAGACTTCCCAGAATAGAGAACCCAGCCTTAGAAAAATGTCTGGGAAAGATACTGCTGCTCCCACTGATTGTTTGCTGGTGTGATGTTGTTGACCTTCTGGTCAGTTTTTAACTTGTATGTTTGTTTGTTGTTATTGTTTTGTCCTGTTTTTTAAGTATTGCATTGGATTTAATACTGTTTTAAGGAGGGGAGGGTACCAGGGATTTTATATGTTGTGTATTTTTATCTTTGTTAGCCACCCCGATTGTTCTCAGAGGGGCGGGATACAAATACATTTTATTATTATTATTACTGTTATTATTATTATCATCTGACTGGGATAAGGCTGTAGCGTGTGCTACAGAGAGTGATTTTTCCACCTCCCAGTATGATTCCTCACCTCATGTGTTATAATTCAAAGATATAGCCATGTTAGTCTCTGGAATCAGTATGTAGAGAGATCTTGTAGCACCTTTGAGACTAACTGAAAGAAAGAAAATGGCAGCATGAGATTTCGTAGACTAGTCTACTTCCTCAGATATTTTGTTTTAAGGGAGATTTTGAGGGGATTTGTAAATGCTTTTTACAAATATGCCTGTTTGTCTCCCAGTGCAATAGAGATATCTACTTTGAAGTTTCAGCTCTTTGCCCAGAATCTCCAGAAGCAGATTTTTGGAGGGAATGCAAGTGCCTTTTGATTGTAGTGCATTTGATGTAGGCAGTGGCATCACAAGCAGAGGGTGTGTGTGCAATGAGTGATACCCCAGAAGAGAGGTGGCACCCAGTTGGGCCCTCCTCACCCTACCATCACCAGGCTGCTGCCCTGGGGAGAAAATCCAATGACGGATCAACAGGAGGGGTAAACACACACCCTTCCCAGCTGCTCTGTCACTGGGCTGTCTCTCTCGGGAATAATGCAGATGATGGAGCATCAGAAGAGGTGAGTGTTCACCCTTCCCAGGTGACACCTTCCACAACAGGTGACACTGGAGCTAGTGATGTCACTGTAGGCAATACTTACATTGTAAGGTCACATGAATGAATTGCCAGGCACTATGTAATGCTGGAGACCCCAATATTGTGCTTGTCAGCCTTACTACACCCCAAAAACCTGGCTGAAGAATTTGCCAGGCTTCCTCTTTTCAGAAATGAATGGAGTCTCCATGGGGCATGGTGGGGAAGAGCCTATCCTGTCCCAGAACTGCTGGAAGGAGCCAGAAGTCCCATCGCCTTTCTGTGGTCCTCTGGGGAGGTGCTTCAACAGGCTTCTCCCACTTTCCACCCCTTCTCCAGCAAGACAGTTTGTCTTCCATTTCCACAGCCCTTAGATCAATAGTGAAATGGCTCAGTTCACTTATGTAGCAGGACTGACAGACAGAGAGAAGAGGACTGAAGAGAGAAAAGACAAAATAAGGGCAAGAGGGTGGTTATATTTCTCAGTTTACTTGAATGGGAGAAAGGAAGACAGAAAAACAGGACCAGAGAGGGAGGGGAAGAGACAATGAAATAAAGTGAGGAAGAGAAGAGGAGAGAGAGAATATACCTTATGTAAGTCATGTGCATGGACACACAGACACATATGGTTCACTTGCATAGTTGGCAATGTGTGGTGATACTCAGAACATCTTTTTCAAAATTCCAAATATTCTCACAAGCCCCAAACATTTGGTGGAGGGAGCGGATGCTACTACATACAAACAGTTGATGTGCAAACAAAGTCAAATCATTTGTCCCAACTAATGTAGACCCATTGAATCAACACATGCTTTGACATACGTGATTCCCATTGATTCAGTGAATCCATCATGGTTAGGACCAATAATTGGATATACACCACAGAAGGAAAACAAAACAGGAAAAAAAGGGAAAACAACCTGAAAAATAATTGAACAAAATCACCTTTCAAGGCTAAGAATGCAAAAACCATTCACAATTTTTCTCATCCTGGATGTGGAATAGTTTTTTGGAACACTGAGATAGTTTACTGAAGAAACTAAAAACCACCATGAGATTGTTCCCCCTTGCAGGAGAGAGAAAAGACCAGTGCTTTTCACAGTCTCATGTATGGGGAAGAAAACAAAGGATGTTTGTGTTTATTATTGCTCTTGTTTGCACAAAGTAAAGATTTACATCCCTGTTCAAAGATGGAACCTAGCATTGGCTATTTGGAATCAAACTGTGCACTCTTTTTCCTTTCTGCTACTTTTTATGAAGAGCAACTATTAGGAGAGATTTCTGAAGAAAGCAACAGCATTGATTAAAGGCTAGGCGCTCATGTGAAAAAGACCTGGTGTGCTTGGGTGCATTTAATACACAGGAAGGACATTTAGAAGGAGTCATAATAGCAGTTTTCAGAGATCTAAAAATTCTGCCTTGAAAAAGAGACTGAACAAACAGTTCCCAGGCTCTGGCATTGTTACAGAAAAACAGATTTCAATCTAGGCAGTCTCCATAGTGCAGAATGTGGAAAGTTACTTTTCAGAAGAAAAAATACGATGATGGTAAAGCTATCCATAATTGGGAACCCAAGCATCATCCTTCCACTGCTGAGTTATGGATACCTACAGTATGTCATTGCATTTGTTTTAAATGTAACTTTCAAGCTTTGCAGCTCTCCACACACATCTGATAAAGTGGACCCTTTCTAGTTCATGAATACGTAGGCCATAATACTTTTCCTTAACTTTTCAAGGTGCTATAAGACTGCTGTCATAATTCAACAGTCTTTCAAATTTCCTTCAATAGAGTGATGTTATGCTATTATTTTTATAGATAATCTGCCCCCACTTAAGTATGTCTCACATTGACATTTCCAGCAAACATCTATAATTTATGGAGCTGGGGCTACACATTTGAATTAGTCTCATTGTACAACTCAAGTGTTACGTGATAAATTGAGAAGTTGTTGTGTGCCTTCAAGTTATTTTTGACTTATGGCGACTCTACGCCCCCCATGTGGGCTGTGCTGCACAATAGTGGTACCACCTGCATGTAGTAGCCCTAATATTACCTCCAAGACAGCCCATGCTGTTCCCAGTAGTGGCACAGCCACATTAGGGACAATGGGACTTCATGCCACGGGACAATGGGGGCTGTCCCTAATGGTGGTGCGGCCACTTGCATGTGCCACCATTGGGACAATGCAGGCTTGCCATCCATGGAGGCTTGAATGAGTGGGTGGCAGGTCCATGGATACTGAGGACCAATGTTAATTTACAAATTTAGAAATTTTAAAAAAAGAATTCAAACTCAATATTATTTAAAAACACGGTAAAAACAGATTTAAAACATTTTAAACCTAATTATAGTTGGCCCTTGATATCTGCTGGGGTTTGATTACAGGACGCCCCATGTGGACACCAAAGTCCCATTAAATACATTGGTGTAATAAAATATGCCAGCAAATAAAATGTTTTTATTCAGGCAGGCTTTTTAATATCATGACAGGATGTCTCTTATATGGGGTGTGTACAGCCTTATATAAAATGGCAAAAATCATTTTTGGATTAAAAAAATATTTTCAAGCCATGGATGGCCGGACCTTCTGGTGGACTGGAAAGACAGGGGGGGGGGGGGGTGGAGGCTGCCTTCGGAGTTCAGCAGACTGGAAAGACTGGAGGCAGGGTGGAGGCTGCCTGCTGAGTCTGGTGGACTGGAAGGACTCAGGGGCATGCAGAGGCTGCCTTCAGAGTCTGGCAGACTGGGAGGCTGGGGGACAGGTGGAGGCTGCCTTCTGAGTCTGGAAGACTCGGAAGAACTGAGCTGAGGAGCAGAGGTTAGAAGCTGCCTTACATGTCCAGTGGTCTTGGAAGAACTGGGGAGAGGACGAGGCAGTTGACTCCCACCTGCACTGGGTGACTCCAATCCTAGTCATGCCACTGGTAACTTGATGCCAGTTCCCGCCTCAGCCAACAGTCTAACTATATCATTTTGTGCGTGCTAAAGTTTCAAAGTAGCCCCATGTACAGCATGTTACAGTAATATGCACAAAATATAAACAAGGCACATGTCAAACAAAATTGATTTTTGGTTTTAACTTTAGCTTCAGCTAATGGCATCATGAGGCTTGGTGCTGTCTGGTGCGGTAATTCATGGTGTCCCCCCCCCCCCACACACACACTGACCTTCTCCCATCCCATCCCATACAAGTTCCTTAGTAAAGTTTTTTGTACTGCTATTGCTCGTAAATTGTAATTCCCATATGTTACTAAATGCAATGGTAACAGT
This sequence comes from Sceloporus undulatus, assembly GCF_019175285.1. Classification (NCBI taxonomy): domain Eukaryota; kingdom Metazoa; phylum Chordata; class Lepidosauria; order Squamata; family Phrynosomatidae; genus Sceloporus; species Sceloporus undulatus. The sequence continues at coordinate 156,083,468 of NC_056524.1, forward strand.
TGTGACATAACTTGCACAATTAAAATTATGCCTTTAAATTACAATAGCAGACACACAGCCTAAATATATTTACAAGTATATAGTTTCATGTAATTAAAATGAAAATTTGGTAAGATGTACTGTTTAAAAAGAAATATTTAAAAGAATCTTTACAAAATTTAAATGCAAAATTTTCAAATTTTAATTTTTTTAAAATTACAAGTCTGAGGGCTTTTCTTTCTCCTCCCCAACCAACCAATCTCTTCTGCCAAGTTGAAGAATTTTAAAGGGATGCAGACAAATGACATAGTATGTTTCTGCTAAAAGGCAGATGCTTAGTGAGCAGTGGGGTCACCCCTCTTAGGATGTCACCTGGTGAGGTCCGCACCCCCCCACACACATACCTAACAAGCAAGCAAGCAAGTACATTTCTATACCGCTTATCAGTGCACTTAATCACTCCCTAAGCAGTTTACAAAGTGTAAGCTAATTGCCCCCCAACAACCTGGGCACTCCTTTTAGAGACCTCACAAGGATGCAAGCCTGAGTTAAGCTTGAACCCTTTTGCTGGTATTGAACTCGCAACCTTATAGTTTGTGAGTGAAAGGCTTCAGTACAAGCATTTAACCACTGTCTCACCATGGCTCCTGGTGATGCCTCTGGCTTCAGCTGCAGTGGCCAGCCATACATCTATGGGTGCGCTACGTCAAATGCATGAAAACAAAATCCCCACATATAAGATGGATGACAAAAAAGAAAACTTACTTTACATTTCTTCACAGCAGCATTACATGGTGGTTCTGCCATCCAGATCTTCCCAGAAGGTGGCTTCAGAGCTATTTCACTTGGTTTTTGTCATCAGTCCTGCCACCTTCTCCTTTAAAATTAGAGGAGTAGCAAATTAGTATTTGGATTCTTCTGTTGTGTACTTCAAACCCCAGGCATAATAATCTTTGGTCTTGTTTTTTGTTTTTGTTTTATGGGCAAGATAATGTTTTATGGACAAGATACTAACACTGCAGCCAAGTGTATTTCATTGCATTGCTAAAGTTTGTCTTTGATATTATGATCATGGTGATGGGTTCTGTAGGACTCCAGATGGACATTAGTAGGATGTCATAAAACCAACAACTCCCTAAGTTAGGCCATTGTTTTTGATCAGTTACATAATGCTCTCATCTGTCAGAAAGAGGTTAAACATTATAATTAGGGATGGTGCTGGTAATGATTAATGAAGAAATTTGCAAGAGGCATACCATTATATTTTTTATCCCAAGCAGAGCTTTTAAAAAGGAAATGTATTTGACTATTCAAATTTGATTTGGGTTTGTTGGCAGTATGCTGCTAATCCATCAGTACCATCACCTGGTTCCTCCGCTCTGAGTCTCTGGATGCTTTTTCTTATTGATCAAAGTATCACTGAATTATGGGATTCAAAGATCTAACATAAAGGTGCAGAATCTGCATACTTGTCATTTGCTCTAGGTCACATCTGCTGATGTAAAATGCATCTATTTCAGATAGCTTTGTGAAATATAATACATTTTCTTATTTGCACAAAGGTTAAAATGTGACAAAATACTTATACTGTATTGCAAGCAGACTTCTCATTGATATAAACATGATGAGACTAACAGGGTGAAACTAATATGACAACAAGACTAATTTTGGCAATTGAAAGGCAACCAGTTTCTCCTTTTAACTACACTGTTTCCCAATAGCACACAGGAAATGACAAAAACAGGCTGCTGTGGTTTTCAGCAGAAGGGGAAAACCTTGAATTTTATGAAGTGGAACAAATGGCAGCTAATAAAGTGAAATGGTGCTTATTTTGAATAAGTGGGAAGTTACAGTAGGAGCAGAAAATTTTAGTGGCTTTCGTAGCTTTCTCCCTGCATCGTTATTCCAAGAAACTAGAACTTTTCACATGTTTTGACACCCCCACCTCCAGACCTGCATTAGCCATCTGTTTAGTATGTGGTTATCTGGAATCTCTTTAATGTACTGAAGGATAAGGTGGTACTACCTAACAGTGATAATCTGTGGATCCAGGCAAAATTTTAATAAAGATATTAACAGATCTCTCATGCTTCAAAGAAGTAAGACTACCATCTTCTTTTACCATTACAGTTGGCTTACAACTGAAACCTCTCACTAGGAATGTTTGTCATTCCATCCCATGACTGTTAGCAGCAAAGGATGTTCTAGTCTTCCCAAGAGCTCTCTACTGGCTTCTTTCATATTCACTTTCCCCAAAGTGAGGGTTTTGTGTGTGTCTGTGGTAATGGTGGGGACAACAGGAAAGACAGCAGAAGACTGGTATTGGTTAGAGCCTTTGAGGAATATATTTTAAGGACCACTTGAGGGTTTTCCAGTGTTTGATAGGAATGGCTGACAACTTGATTGGTTTCCAGTGATATCCATTACTGATTACACTGGAATCTAGTGACTCAGGCTCCATCTACACTGCAGAAATAATGCACTTTGACACCACTTTACTGCCATAGCTGAATGCTATGGCATTCTTGGAACTGTATTTTGTTGTGACAGTAGAGCTCTTTGAGAGAGAAGGCTAAATTACAAAACTATGATTGCCAGAATTCCACAAAATCATAATTCTCAGAATTCCATAGCATTCAGCCAAGGCAGTTAAAGTGGTGTCAAACTGGATTATTTCTGCTCTGTGGATGCAGCCTCAATTGACCCCGATGTAATAAGGCAGCCTCATAGATTTGTAAATTTGAACCGCACTAGCACTAATAATCCTGTATCCTTGGTCCCAGCGTGCAGTTCAAGAACCTACTACATTTGCTGCTGCCTTCCTTGTATATTTTGTCCAAAAATATATATATTAATGAGTGCAAGGTAAAGAGGAGAAAATCAAAACCTTAAAGAAGGGGTGGGAATCATGCAACCCTCTAGATGAATGAATGAATAAAACAAGGTTTGGCTACCAGTCCTGAAAAATAGCAAGATGAAGACTCAACAGATGCAAATGAGAACTCTCCCAGGGTCAGGGATTTCCCAGCAGACAATGAGCACTAATCAAGCAGACACCAATCCTCTTTTGCAGACCCTCCCACCCTGAGGCCTGCCATTAGCAACAGAACAATACACATGCAAATCACTCCTGCCTTCCCAGGGTCACACAGTGTATATTTATACCCAAGTCCTTTCCAGGCAGGCATTCTCTGAAGATGCCAGCCACAGATGCTGACGAAACGTCAGGAATAAACTCTTCTAGAACATGGCCACATAGCCCGAAAAACCCACAAAAAACTATGGATGGATATTGTTGGGCTACAGTTCTCAGTATCCCACATCATAGGCTATTCTGGCTAGAGGAGCTGACGTTCAGCAATACCTGGAGAGTTGTATGATTTCCACTCTTCCTTAAAGTGACTATAAGGTATTTCTAAGGAAGCACTGAGTGACGTCACCTTGGGCCAAAGTAGATGGGACACTAAATCCATCAATCAGAAGCCCATCAGGATTTTTTAAAAATACAGTAGTAGGGAACTATTTAACTCTTTCTTTCCTAGCCCCAATCCAGATACAAATAGCTCTCTCATCAAAGGAATTCAAAATAAATCTGTGTTGCGGTGGAAGTAGACCTGCTGGTATGCATTGACAGGCATAATTAGCTTCAAAGAGGTAATTACAGTAGTGATGTCCCTGCCACTGTTCTCCAAACATAAAATTAATGGTACAGAATATAGCCTTATACATGCTTCATGTACTACTGAGATTACATAGTTAATGGATATTTTACCCACACATCTCAGCCTCCTTTTCTGACACCGAGAAGCTGAAATTGCCAGAGGTTTAAGATAATGAACAATACGATTAGCTAGACAGCTGTAAACAAAAAAACAAGCTGAGAAGCTATAGCCACTGTTCGCTCAATGACAGCTGCTTACATAGTTGCTTAGGTTTATTTGCAGCTGGCACATAGCAGTGAAGACTGGCACATTGCCCTGAGTTACATGGACACCTTACCCTGCAGGGATATATGTTTCCACAAGTAAGACCTAATCATAAAATATATTTCTTTTGAAAATAGCAATAGCAATAGCAAGTACATTTCTATGGTACTCCCTAAGTGGTGTACAAAGTATAAGCTAATTGCCCCCAACAATCTGGGTACTCATTTTAGCGACCTTGGAAGGATGCAAGCCTGAGTCGAGCTTGAGCCTTTTTGCTGGTATTGAACTCTCAAACTTGCAATTTGTCAGTGAGTGGCTGCAGTATAGGCATTTAACCACTGCGCCACTAGGGCTCCCTTGCGCCACCAGGACTCTCTGCATAGTGGAGGTGGCAGATCCTGTTAACAAACTATCTAAACCTACATAAATCCATCTAGGCATTTATGTACATATATCTAAGGTTACACCTGCCTCAGAAGTGGATCCCTTGTCGTTCCCATTGGGGCCAGGGGAGGCAGAGCAGCCCTTCAGCCCTTCGGCTGGTCGACCCCCCCCCCCCCGGAACCCCTTTGCACCAGTGAGCTTTACTTTCCTCTGATTAAGTTTTATCCTGAGTGCCTCACCTTGCTGCTCTGGGGGCTGCTCCAGGGGCAGGCCCTGCATCTCGGGTCGTAGCAGCTGGCCTTCCCCCAGCCCCCCTCAGGCATGCTGGACCCGACGGACCCAGATGGCGGGATAGGGGAAGGATGGGGGCAACTCGTGGACTGAGGGGTGGCCCTCCGATGCTCCCTCTCTGTCGGTGGTGGGTGATGGTAGAGTGGCACACCCCGGAGGGTTCCAACATCCAATGAGTGTGTGTGTGAATGCCTTCACCGGGGCATCGGGGGTGGTAGCAGAGCGGGCAAGGAAGAGGAGGGAACACAGAGGCCGGGGAAGATAGCAGAGAGGAGGAGGTAGAAGTGGAGAAGGAGGTGGTGGACTAGAAGGAGGACGAGACTGGAGGAGATGGAGACAAGGCCAGGGGACCCGGCAGGGGGAGTAGGCGGATGGACCCTTTCTTTCTTTCTTTCTTTCTTTCTTTCTTTCTTTCTTTCTTTTAAAAAATTCTTATCAAAAATCAATGACATTTTTTAAACAAACAAAACAACAACAAAAAAAAAACAGCATCGAGGATGTCTCTGGGGAGGAATGGTGACAAGTCTGCTACTTGTCCATCCCGCACAAACAGAATAGATTCTGATGGCGTTACCACCTGTTGGAATTGCATCACAACCAATTCCTTGGAGGAAAACCTCAAAAACCCAGCTACCAAAATACCCCGGTCTTTTTGCATTTTCTCCATTTTCCCCCTGGAATCGATCACATGAGGATCGGGATCAATTTCCAGTGGAAGCTATGGACATAAAGCTTGAATTAGGATTCGGAGCTTTTCATAGTGGGAATGGGCCCTTAGATGCTTGGACAACCTGGACTCTAATCTTTTACAGTGTTTCCATACTTTCACATTTACTTTGATTCTTCGTCTATTACCTGTTTGATAAACTGCTCACATCTGTTTTCACTTGGAATTATGCAGCAGTTTCCAATTCCAATTCCATGGTGGCAGGGTTGTCCACTGCAGGCACTTTTTTTGGGGAAAAAAAAGAAATCTCTCCCTTTGTACAGTCCTGGTGTTCACTAGAGATTTGACAGAAAAAATACTACGGTATAGTTTCCTCTGGCAAATGATCCCCACTTGCTCAGCTAGGTTGAGGAACACTTACCAGCAACTGGAAATGTGGGATGAAACTGTGGAGCTCTGAGCACTGATGTCTGCACAATAAGTTATTCCGAATAACATGTTGAGCTAAGAGTACACTGCTCTGGAGAGGCTACTTTGGTTACATTTCCATTATGACTATAACATGTACTCTGACATTTCAGAATTAATGTACCAGTGCTACTCTTTAAATGGGATTTGTCTGCTCTTGTTGTGGGCCCCAGGCAGCTTTCAGGGATGCAATGTTTGAAAGATGCTTGAGATGATGTATTAGATACAAATAGGGGTTCTGCAAAGCACGTGCCCATGGCAACTTGTTTCCAGCAAGCTTTCAGCATGTATCAAACAATACCAAGTTAATCTACTTGTGCCTGTTTGGAAATGATACTCTGATCTGCTAGTTTTAAAATAAAAGGCTCATTGTCAGTTCATTGTTTGGGTTTAGGAATATTCAAGAATTTTGTTCATATTTAACGAAACTGATCTAGTCCCTACTAAGTGGACTAATAGGTGGATTGAAACAGTCATCCTTCATCCCCCCCTCATTTCACTGAATGTTGTGATACAATTCTTGGCTCAAAATGGATACCCAAAATACTTCAGGGTCAAATGTGTACACAAAAACATTTTCAGTAATGCACATAATGTATATTTTAATACAAAATGCATTTTTACAGTAAAGTGCAAAACAATTTTTTGTGTGCAGTTTGTTTAAAAAATCAGAGAGGTGTAGAAATGGAACATAAATTATGTAGGAATAAATAGATTTGAAATTGAAGTAGAACAATGCAGTCACCCTTAAATGATTTTTAAAAAACCGTTCCTTGCCACTGCTATCAACATTCCTAGCGTAAGAGCTTTTTAGATTTCAAAATGGAGTGGTAAGAGGAGTCTTTTTATAATAGGTGTCCTTATGCCCCTGAAATCACAGAACCCTGGAACAACAATTGATTGATTGATTCTTAATTCCCAGCAGCTTCTGACAGTGTTTTTCTCTTTAAATGCTTCAACTCATACCATTTTGAATGATGTTGATATTGGTATGCTAGTTATTGACAAAGATTTTTCACATTGCTCCTGTGCTTTCATTTATGTGGCTTAGGTCACAACTGATGTAGGATCCCTTTCCTATAAGATGGAATATGGTAACAATTACAGTAGTTTTATGTCATTTCAAGGCTTTAAATTCAATCATGACACAAGTAAATATAGTCCCTTTAAACTATTGGGAGCTATTAGACAATATCAGTTTTCATCCTTGCTGTAAGATTTGCCAAGTAAATTGTTTAGTCAATTTTCTGCATTTTTTTAATGGATCTTAAGATTACTGCATTATCTGTGGGTCTGTTCAGCATTTCAGTATGCCCATTTCATTGAATTGTCTTATAAGACTCCTGTGGCTCATTCACACTACACAATTATAGTGCTGTTATTTCACCTTTCAGAAATCTGTACTTAGAATAAGATGCTACTGTTAGGACAGAATATGGAGAAACAGAATGGTACCCAACAGACAAGGGAGACAGGCAAGGCTGCATCCTATCACCCTATTTGTTCAACTTGTATGCAGAAAATATCATATGAATAGCAGGTTTAGACTCAGAAGAATGAGTCAGGAGGAAGGAATATCAATCACCTAAGATATGCAGATGACACCATACTAATCATGGAAAATATCATAGGCTAAATCAGTTGAACTTCTTCTTGACATAGTAGTAGTTTACGTTCGACATAAAGTTTTGGCTCTTGTTCTTGTTGCCATTTTGTAGCTTGTTTGTTTGCTTGTTTTGTTGTTGTTTGGACTTGGAAGAAATACTAAAGAAGGTCAAAGTAGACAGTGAAAAGGCAGGCTTACTGCTGAACATAAAGAAAGCAAAAATAATAAGCAAGGAGGAGCTACATAAATTCAACCTAGATAATGAAGAAATCAAAATAGTTAATGATTTCCTGTACCTTGAATCAAACATTGATCAGAATGGAGACTGCAGTCAAAAATAAGGAAAGGAGTACAAATGGGAAGGGCAGTGATGAAAGAACTAGACAAGTTCCTAAACAGTAAAGATATAAAACTGAGCATTAAAGTTAGAATTGTCTAAGCCATTATATTCCCATCAGCATGTACAGATGTGAGATGTAAGAACTGGACAGTGAAGAAAGGTGACAGAAAAAAAATCAACTCATTTGAGTTGTGGTGTTAGAGAAGAGTGCTGAGAATACCGTGGATGGCCCAAAAGATAAACAAATGGGTCTTAGAACAGATCAAGTCTAAACTCTCTCTAGAAGCCATCATGAAACTGTCATATTCCAGTCACATCATTAGAAAGCATGACTCATTAGAAAAATATAATGGTAGGAAAAGGTAGAAGGTAGTAGAAAGAGAGGAAGATGGCACAGCAGATGACTAGACTGAAGTAAGAAGGCCATGGGAAAGAACCTACAAGACCTAAGCAGAGCAGTGGCGCACAGGGTCACTATGAGTTGACATGAAGACAGTTAACAACAACAACAATTTCACCTTAACTGCTCTGGTCCCATCTGATGGCATCTTATGGTTTGTAGTTTGGTGAGACATTAGAGTCGTGTGACTGATAACTCTAAATGACCCCCTCCAAAAGTGCTGGTCCCAGGATCCCATGATAGTTAAAGTAGAATATAGAACTATAACTGCGCAGTGTGATTGTCTGAAAACAGTACAGTGAATCCCTACAGTTCATTCTGTAGGTCAAAATCTTGTTGACTTAATAGTACGAAGGATTTATTTATTTATTTATTTATTTATTTATGAGTGCTTTTGAAATGCCTCTCTGCTCAATGAGCACTCCAGTTAAATAGCTCATTACTATGTGCAGAAAAATGTACACGGAAATTATTTTAAGTGCAATGTTCCTGTTGTAATTAGCTTGGCTGGAATGGTGGTGATTGTAGTACTCTGCTGATTCTGAGCGTTCCAATCACTTTGCGGACATTAGTAATCATAACAATGCTCTTAAAATTGGCCCGTATTATTTTTCCTGATATAGCATATGGAGGCACTGAGGCTGAACGAGGAAATGTATTGCCGGAGAGCACAGTGGGAACTCCTACTTGACATGACCTTAAAGAGGGGGAATTCCTGATTTGCACTTTATTCTCTTAAGCACTCTAGGATTGGATTCTGAAAACTGATAGTTTAACTATGATGAGTTACTGAATTGTATGTATGTATATGTAACTTTCAGTCTCTCTCCATAGTAGTTGCTGCAAAAAAAAAATAAAAAATGTCAGGGGGTTTCTAAGGTAAAAATGAGAAGTAACTAAAAAAAGTCACACATTGTTTTTGTGACCTCTGTTATTGGACTTTCCAGTTAGGCTGCACCTGCACTGTAGATGTAATGCAGTTTGACACCACTTTATCAGTCAAGGCTCAATGCTATAGAATCTGCAGATTTGTAGTTTGTTGTGGCACCAGAACTCTCTGATAGAGATGCCTAAACATCTTACAAAACTACCAGTCCCAGAAATCTATAGCATTGAGCCAATGCAGTGAAAGTGGTCTCAAACAGCATTAATTCTGCATTGCAGATGCAGCCTATGACAACATTGTGTGCAGTACGTTTTATGTTGAATGTTATAATTTCATATTGAAAAGGCTACTCTATAGTGTATGTGTGTGTGTTTTAAATATCAGAGAAATGTTCTTGCTTTCAAAACTACGCATGATGTTGCTGTTTTGTTAGGTAGAATTGACAGTGTAATAACACACCGAACTACCTCTTGTCAGGAATAACACTCCCACACTCTTAATACTAATTGTATCCTGTTAATATCTCTTAGAACTGCAACTGGGGCATCAGTGTCTGCAGAGTGAAATGGACAGTGGAGAAGTCAATACTAGGATCCAATTCGAAGTGCATTGTATATGGTTAATGGGTAGGTTGGGGTAGAGTAGGAACAGAGTTTGAAAGCAGCACATTAAAACAATCTTAACTGTTACTTTTTGGATCATGAGGGCAATTTATTTTGATGCACTAACTTTATTCATATTAATAGTGGGCGGGGAGGCTAAATGCCTTCTTGGGACATTTTGAGGGGATTTCCACCCTCAGTTATTTTGGGTACTCTTGTACCCTTTTGGATACTTTCTCTCTTCCCTCCAAAAGGGAACTAGACATTAAAGGGTAATTGTAACAAGTTGCTAAATTGCAATGTATGCGTGTGCTTAAAAACTCCCAGATTTTGGGCCTGAGCTGGGAGTCCAGAGTGACAAGTTGCTACCTGTTTTGGTAGATGCTCTCAGTGATGCTAATTGTCTTCTTCATTGAGTGTCTGAAGCCCTTCCTTTGAACAAAATAAGAGTATTCAGAATAGGTTCATTCTCAAAATACTTTAACTAACATTTATTTGGGGAGGGATCTGGAAAGGGATGAGCTATGGGCTGGGTATCCAACTCTACTTTTGCATTCTTCTGTGAAGAGAAATTGTGAAGCTCCCCTCCCGTGTGTCTGTATCATAGATTTAAGTGGCTCAGTGCATATCCTCCCTCCACTGTGGATCTGGAAACTGGTTTTGCATGAATAATTAAAGATCTCTAAAATGAATGTGAAACACTTTCCAC
>NC_056524.1:156093735-156111242 GCF_019175285.1 Sceloporus undulatus
CAATTCCCAGGATTTGGTGGTCCTCACAAGTAGTTATCATGGTCTCAACCCTGGTGAGAATAATGATGATGATGATGATGATGATGATGATGATGATGATGATGATGATGATTATATAATTACAAAAAAGAAAACAAATTACGTAATTGCTTAAATGATGTCCATGGATAACATATACACAGGCTCGTGTTGCTTAACCTTCAATTCCAAATTATGTCCTCTTCCAATTTTTGACTCCTTATTTGACATCCCAATAGGTGGTTCCCTATTGTCTTATCATTCTCCTTCCTGTTATCCAGCCAAAAGGGTTCCCCACTGTATAAGGTCCACTTCAAACATCTAGGAGGCTGCAGGACCAGTGACAGAAATACCCGTGAAGGGGCAGTATCTACAGGTTTATCTCCCTCTCTTCTTGAGGGAACCACTGAAGAAGCTTAGATTCCCTTTCTGTTTAGTTTTGTGTCACAGATAACATTCTAATCCCCCATTCAAATGTCCAAATATTTCTATATTTCTTCTCAAAAGGGTAAAAATCAAGTCCTTTGGTTGGGCTATATCCAGAACCAACTGTGATTCTTTCATTGTCAGGCAGCCTTATGATAACTGTTACTGTTGAGTCTTCTAATATTTCTGCAGCTAACAAATTGATTGGCGTAGTCACAGATTGGCTGATAGTCACTATCACTGTCACCCTTATTGATTTCGAAGATCCTGAAGTTATGCAATACTTCCTAAAATAAGGATGGCTCTGCAGTCTGAGTCGCTTCCCTGGTGGTTGTATGTGTGTGTGTAACATCAGAGCTGGCTTTTCCTCCTATGTTCTGTGTTCTCTCCTGTGTCTAATCGGGGTCCCAGACATTTCACATATAGCGATGCCACTTTAGTTTGATACATAGTCATACAGTTCATTACATGGTTGGTTATATTCTTCTTCGCACCTCTTTCTCTCAATGGGAAAACTTTTTTAATGTCAATTCTCTGTTAGTATCACAAAACCCCAATAAACCTCACAGCCATGAGAGAGAGAGAGAGAGAGAGAGAGAGAGAGATCTGAATGAGATTAAAAGAAACTATATTTCCTCTTAACTGGGAATGCTTGCATAACTTCATCCATACAAAACTGCGCTCAGTCAGGCATTTAAGCCTGAGGAATCATCTAAGTATTTGCTATTCTTGTTTTGATATTCTCTTTGTAAATCTTAAAATCTTTTTTATGTTTCAGCATGCCAGAACTCAGATCTTTACAGAACCTTGACTGGCTTGTCTGTATATTGCAGTAATTGTAATTTATGTTTATGCAAAGCATCTTCAATTTATGCAATTTATGCAAAGCATCTTCAAACAGAGAACTATGACATCCTCTACAAAAGTTTACTCATCAAAGAAGATGGTTTTGATGCTAGAATTTTGTGCACTTGTCATCTGTTCTTAACATTAAACTTCATAGCAGCTCAGTAGTTCAGTCCATTAGGAAAGGCATGCGATTCCCTCAGTCTTCAGATTTTGGGACACTGCAGACACGTAGGTTCAAAGAGCAATGTTGTTCCTCTGCACTTTAAGGGCAGCTTTTGGGTTTTCTGAAGAAGAGTGGCTGCCTTAGTTCATGGGCTGCAGAGCCCATGATCCATGGTCCTGATAGTATTATTCACAATCCCATTTATTTTAGATAATACTTCCACAATACTTTGCTCCAGAGGCCCATTTCATTGAAAGATTATAGAATTATAGACACAGAATTTGAAAGTACACCCAAGAGCCACCTTGTCCAATTCCCTGCCATGCAGGAGTAGACAGCTAAAGCATTCCTGAGAGATACCCATCCAACCTCTGTTTAAAAACATCCAATGAAGCAGAGACAGACCACTCTTTGAGGCAGCCCATTTCATTACAGAACAATTCTTATTGTTATGTTTAGTTGGAATTTCTTTTCTTGTAATGTGAATCTATTGATTCATGTCCTAGTCTCTGGAGTAGCAGAAAACATGATTATTCCATCCTTTACATGGCATCCCTTCAGATATTTAAATACAGTTAAGATGCCACTTCTCAATCTTCTCCAAGTTAAAAATATTCAGAGGTATGTTTCTTCATAGCACTTGGTTTCCAAACATTTTACTATCTTAGCCATCTTCCTCTGGATGTATTCCAATTTGTAATATTCATCTTGAATTGTGGTGGCCAGAACTGGATACAATGTTCCAAGTAAGGTCTGACCAAAGCAGAACAGAGTGGTACGATTATTTCCGTCAATATGGACACTATACTCCTATTGATACAGCCTAGAATTACATTGGCCTTTTTGGGCACTGCATTGCACTCTTGAATCATGTTCAGTTTGTGGCCTACTAAGGCCCCTAGATTTTTTAGACATGTTGTCAATCCAGATGTCAACCATCCTATATTTGTGTGTTTCTTTTTTTCCATCCTAAACATATTATTTTATATTTCCCCCTCAGCATTTGTTTTGTTAGCTTTGGCCTAGCTCTTCAGTCTGTCAAGGTGATTTTGAATCCTGGATCTGTCCTCTGGTGTATTAGTTACCCTTACTAATCATCTGCAAATTGGATAAGTATGCCTTCTGTTTGACTATTCAAGTTATTTGTGAATGTGTTGAACATTCAGGACAGAATCCTGAATCATCCTGCAAGTCACTTTTCTCCAGTACGAACAGAAACCTTTGAGTTGACTCCATCCACTAGTTACAAATCCAGCCCACAACAGCATTGTCGAGTCCACATTTTACCAGCTTTTCTGCAATAATATAACAGGGACCCTTATCATAAGCTTATTGAAATCAAGATATACTAGTGATACAACATTCCCCTGACTTACTAAACTTGTAACACTCTCCTCCCCCAAACATATCATATAGCAGTTTTGCTAGCTGGGTCGTCATTTGAGTTACCGGCTCTGATAATTCAACCTTCCAAACTCTAGGCATGGTAGTAAGCCTGAAGTCAGTGTTCTACTTCAAATGTTGGAATTGCCTACTTCTTCCCAAAATAGGTCTTTATGCTCCATAAAACTGTTATCTGGAATATACTCTCTGTGGGCACTTCTACAACAATTGCTTAGAGCTTAATAGTGCTCCAGTTGGAATTAGGAAGGTGAGAAACAAAGCCTCATCATGAAGCCTCGTCTTCCTTAGGTGACATTTTCCATGTCATACTTTCTTTCTCTCCCCTCCACCCATGTTGTCTTGCCATTCTTTAGTTTATAGAGAAAGTAAGTAAAAATAGTCCCACTCAATTATTACAGATCATTCCCCTTGTTTACTGTGGATTATTGCTGCCTACATGGAGATGTTGTCATTATTGCTGTGTGCCTTCAAGACATTTTCAACTTCTGGTGACCCTAAAACAAACCTATCATGAGGTTTTCTTGGCAAGATTTGTTCAGAGGAGGTTTGCCATTGCCTTTCTCTGAGGCTGAGAGAGTGTGACTTGCCCAAGGTCACCCAGTGAGTTTCTAGAACTGAACCTTGGACTCCAGAGTCCTAGTCCAATGCTCAAACCACTACACCATGCTGGGTTATAAAGAATATCTGCATGTACATAATAGTACAGATATTTGTATCTATTATTGTTTTGTTAGTGAAACAGGCATGGAACAGGCAATTACTATCTGTTGCACACTCATCCACACCCTCATGGCTGATGCTCAGAGAGAACCAAATGACTCGGAAAGAACGAACACTTCGATACCAAGGGAGTGGTTTCCCTAGCAACACTAACAATGTGAAGTGCCCTTAGAACTTCCTTTCTGCCTGCATGCCGGCTTCCTCATGTGACACTTGCTGCAATGCTGTGGTGAAGCTTATTTGTCAGAGCTACCAATGCTTTCTTTTAAAAAACAAAGACTTTGCATATTTTGCTTCTCTTTCCCTCCAACAACTTGCTTTTCAGTAATGGGTGGACTGAAAAGCACGGAAAGATATGCGTATAAACACACAAACAAACAAAGCAGGAAATATCCATCGTAGCAACCTGTTGAAACATATACAGTAGGCCCTTTGCAGCCACAGATTCTTTATCCACGGATTCAGTAATCCATGGCTTGAAAATATCCCCTCTCTCCCTTCCCCCCCTCTCTCTCTATATATACACTATATTCCAAAAAGAAAACATTGATTTTGTCATTTTATATAAGGGGCACCTTTTTCAGTATATTACTTGAGCATCTATGGATTTTGATATCCATGGGGAGGGGGGGGGGTCCTGGGACCAAACCCCAGTGGATACCAAGGACCCACTGTACACAAAATGCCCAATTAAACAATGACAGTGTGTAGATGTGAACACCCATCACAGCATCTAGAACTGGAGAGATATTTAGCAAAATCCTGGTTATTCAATTTCTAGCACACTAAAGCAACACACACTTGTAACACTAGATATGCTACATACTCGTACAAATTGAAACATTACAGTAGAGACTGACAAGATGATCACACCAGCGCTTACTGTCTCTCAATCGGCTCTAAAACACCGAGGAAGTGCTCATGTGCGAAAGCCTGGCGGGCTTCCTCATCGTCATGGAATTGTTGGCTCCCTCTAGCATCAGTGAATCATTCCAGGAGAGGGGATTTCCTCTGAACGCAAAGTTTCCATTCAGAGAAAATTCTCTCTCCTGGAACGATTCACTGACACTAGAGGGAACCAGTGATTCACTGACGTTCGGGAAGCGCACCAGGCGTTCACACACGCACACTTCCTCAAAGAGCCAGCAACATTTTACCAGTGCTTCTGGGCTGGTGTGAAAATCTCCTGATTCCTCCTTATGCGGCATTCCAAAATCTGAAATATTCCAAAACCCAAAATGTTTTCATGGTTGGTTGAGATTGTGACACCTTTGCTTTCTGGTAGTTCATTGTACACAAACTTTGTTTCATGCACAAAATTATTTTTAAAATATTGTATAAAATTAACTTCAGGACATATGTTTGAGGTGTATATGAAACATAAATTAATTCTGGGTTTCGACTTGGGTCCCATCACCAAGCTATCTCGTTATATACATATATGCAAATACAGGTATTTCAAACTCCCCCAAAATTGAAAATCCAAAACACCTAAGGTCCAAAGCATTTAGATAAAGGAGAAATAATCTTGACAGAAGAGCATAGGAAAATGTCTTATTGAGATCCAAAGACACGATTCATTTGCACTAGCATTGTCAACAATGACTAGCAGTGCTTTTACAGGTTTTAAAAAAGAGACTTTCTTAGCCCTTCCTGAAGAAACTAGGGATTAAACATTTTGCATGCAGATGAGCTTATCAAAAGGGAATCTCAGAAAGGATATAGAAAATGTGTTAAGTCTTTTACACATTTTTGGGAGATCTTAATTTACATTACATTACTGAATCAGGAACAAGTATAGTATCTAGTTTAATTTCACACATGTGAGCTGTCAGTTTCTCTCTCCTCTTCATGGGCAGCTTGTGAACTGAGTTGGGAGGGGGAAGCATGTCTTATAACCATTTTTGAGTGAAGCTTTCCCTCCTTAGTTTATGAGCCACAATAGGTCTCCATACAGTTTTTCTGGTTTCAATGGAAAAGTTAAGAAATCATATAGCTTATCACACAGAGGGACTTACGTTACCAAAATGTTGCCGAACTGTTTCAGAAGCACAAAGGTGGGATTGTCTCTTGCGCTTCTAAAATGTAATTGAGGCTTCCTGCTTTCCTTCCGCCGCCAAAGCGTTCATGGGGAAGCCAGGGGAAGCCATTTTTGAATAATGGGATATCCCATTATTCAAAAAATGGCTTCACCACGAAATTAAACTAGATGCTTTGGCAATGGAAGGAAAGTGGGAAGCCTCAATTACGTTTGAGAAGCGTGATGGGTGATGCCACCTTTACACTTTTGAAACAGTTTGGCAACGTTTTGGCAACATAAATCCCTCTGTGTGATAAGGACCATAAGAAAGTTGGCATGAACTGGATACATGTAATCACAGCCATAGCCTGCAGGACCCAAAGCAGTGGTTAACAAGTTAAATAGCCTCATTCATCCTGAAGTTTCTTCAGTTTCCATACTGGAAAAGCCATATGAAGAACATGAGAGTCTACTTTACTTGTGTGAGCATTGTCTTTAGGCCCTTTATTGGTGTGAATGGATAATTTACTTGGACAAATTTATGAGGAGCTGTTGAACAGTCATTCACCCCCTTCTGCTCTGCAGGGTTGGCCTGACCTTTCACCAATGCTTTGCAAGTGCACAACATTGTCCTTATTGTCATGCAGATTCTTCTGTCCAGCTCTGTGTTTACTTTATCAAGTTACTTTAAGTGCTTCTTAGTTTTTCACAGCACTGAAAAGAACCTTTCTAATAAAAACCTTTGCAAAGCCATCATCTAATCCATCAGAGGTGTTTGGAAGGGAAGCTTATTTGCCAGCAGTTAACACAGAGACATGAGCTATTGTGGGAATCTTGCTGATCCTCTGTTTTCACAAGGCAGCTATGGTTTAACATTGCTGTTGAACTGATGACCTGTGGCTATAATGCAAAAGATTAGCGATGGAGAAAGAAAACAGGCGGCTGGTCTGAAATGTTCTGTTGCTTGAGAATTCTGGTGTTTTTGTTTGTGTGTAAGATGAGTGACACCTATGGGTTTTGTTGGAGAGCTGTAGGGACTTAACAATTAAGCCTTACTCCAGATATGCTTTTAGATTTTAGCCCATGGTTTCATTGTAGGGATCCAGCAGAGTTCTGAAAAATTATAACTCACCAAACCATGGTGTATGGGAGCAAGGGAGGCTTTCTGGGAGTTGTAGTTCAAAAAGTAAGATTTCCAAGGTCTAGAATGCATATTTCATGCCTACACTGAACTGACATGGGGATACCAAAACCCCAAAACATGGCCACAGGAATGAAACTCCAAGGGCGGCATCATTATATATGTTACAAAAAATTAATCTATCATAGGATTAACCCAAAATGCCTTGTCTTTTCTACCTGAACAAGATCGTATGCTTCTCTTCTCAGGTAATCATGACTGAAACAAAAACACAATTCTGCTTTGTGTCTGGCATTATATGCTAGCATGACGTTAAGAAATGGGAATTAGGAAATGGCTCTGTGG
The DNA here is from genome assembly GCF_019175285.1 of Sceloporus undulatus. Classification (NCBI taxonomy): domain Eukaryota; kingdom Metazoa; phylum Chordata; class Lepidosauria; order Squamata; family Phrynosomatidae; genus Sceloporus; species Sceloporus undulatus. The sequence continues at coordinate 156,100,822 of NC_056524.1, forward strand.
GTTCAAAGAGTTAAGAAACACAGGTAGATGTGTGCTAGATTTCCCATTATGGTTGGTATTATTATACGGTACTATTAATAGAAAGTCAGTTGTTGCCAATGTAAGAAACAAGTTATGTCTGATAACTTAAATGGGCTGTAGAGTGCTGTGAAAAGTACAAGAAACATAGGATCTTGAGGATCAGTTTAATCCTCGCTCCACTGGTGTCTTTGAGTGTGTACCCTTTACTTTCCACCATATTAGTGTAATGCCATCCATTCTGATATGGAAAAATTATCTATTGCTTTCAGATACTACTGTTGCAGGTTCAGGACAAAACCTGCTCCTTTCCCCTGGCATTAGTATTCTCAACTATGCTCAAAATCCAATTTTTTATATTTATTTTCAATATTTTCAAATATTCCATTATCCCCAAATGTAAATGAACATAGAAATGGGAACCTGAAACTGTGGTTTCCACTATATAGAAATGATTAATTAAACAGGAATATGAACCATACCTAGGAATGAAATCATCAGGGTAATCATACATGAGAAAAACTATCCCAGATTTTTTTAAAAAGAGAGAACAACTTGTGATCCACTCCACCATATAAATTTCTATCAGCAAAAATACAAGAAAATGTACTGTAGACTATATAAATGGTAGCTCACTTGAGTGCGACTATCCCAGATAAATGGTAACCTATCTACACAATGCTGGAGAAGTTGAAAAGAGAAAGGAAACATGGTGCATATGTGGCTCAGTTGCCCCACTGGTAAAGCTTTTTGGGAACGCATTTTGACTTTCATCTTCAAAATGACTAACCAAAGTATTACCCCCTGTGGTTCACTCTTATTACTGCCTATGTTTTGTGGAGATAACACAAAAGTGAAAAACAAGGACCTTATGTGAATGCAGCTGCATAACTGGAGATTGCACAATACTGGAGACTACTGTTTGGACTATATTTTCAGCAGCAGTTATCAAGAGTGTGGAATATAGCCTTCTGTAAAAAAACAAAACCTGATATATAAAATGAGATAACAGGCAAGGAAAGATGAAGATTATGACTTTATTAGAACATAGTATTCATTCATTACATTTTCCAGTAAAGAATCTCCGGAATACAGTCCTTCTGATAACCTAGAAAAAATTCTGGACCTAATCCAGAAAGATGAAAATCATAACCCTTGCCCTAAATTTTCAAATGGCTGAGTAATTCATACAGATCTTTATAGTAGTCAGTGCTGATGTATGAAAGCAATAAATTTGCTTACCAAAATCAGTTCCCCAGAGTTCAAAACTCTGAGAAGATTCTTTTTGTTATATGTGCCATAATGAGGACTCTTGTATTCATATATATATATAGAGAGAGAGAGAGCACCATGAGACCATTGTCTTTATTCATACCTCTGTTAATGGAGTGGAAATTGTGAATATAATTTAATTCAGCATATAATTTCTTTTTATAGTCTTGCTTTGCAATTTCCTTGTTCAAGGATCACAACCTGTAATGTAAATCACTTATTGTGAAGAAGACTTTAATGGAAGTCTGAAATGTTCTCCAACTGGTTTGGGGGTCTTGCTGATTCTGATGTCAGAATTGTATTCATTAATTCTGTTGTTGGTTGTGAATTGTCAAATTGTGTGTGTGTGTGTGTATGCATATATAATACTTAACATTTAATAAAGTGCAAAAAAGAAACAACTCTGTCTCACAAAAACCCAGGATGCTCAATTTCCTGGGGGCAGGGGCCAGTTCGTGTTCCAATGTGTTCCAATGTGACTCTGTGGAAAGTGCATCATTTTTACACACGTGCAAAATACATTGGTTCATGCTGGCCTATCTGATTGGAATAAAGGTTGTCCAAACGAAAGATCAATGGACAATGTTTGGTTGCAATGTGCCCAAATAACTCATCAGAACCTCAGGACTGTGATAGGACCATGACAGCACCTTGATGGCTTTAGGAAAACAAGCAAAAGCCTACTGAATCCATCAGGACTTTAAGAGACCCTGGCAGATTCTCTTATTCATACTGCTCTCTGTACTAACAAGTAGAACCAGGTAGTTTAGATTCAGAGGTGTTACTGGTTTCAGCTGAGACAGTGATGTTTTCTGCTTTTATCATTGCCATTTTATCAGGGTTAACCCTCTTGTGAGTTCATTGGGGAAAAGGTGGAAGGGCTCAAAATAGGGAAATAAAAAGTCATGGTGCTAAAGTGTATTTCTGTATTTTTAGCACCACGACTGACATAACCTGAGACTGTGGCCTGATAGTTTTTATTTTTCAGAGTATTTCTTTTGCATCTCAAGTCTCCGATGCTTTCCTAAGAAGAATGAGTTAACTATAAAGCAGCACAGCAAGGCCACTCTTAAGATTTCAAAGCTCCAGAGGGATTTTATAGATGAACCTCTGTGTGCAAGTGGCTTCTGGTTGCCTTGGAATACAGTGTGAAGGATGGCAGGAACCTACAGTTCTTCACTGGTACTCATTAATAGCATCCTGTTTCACACTGATACAGTTCTTCTGTTCCCATATAGGATTTCATTTTATCTATGAGATTTAGATTATGACAAATAGCCTCCTCTGGCTGTATTGGTTGCAGTAACATTATTAAGATTAAGCACTCAAAACCTTTGATTAGCCAGGATTTGCTGAGGGTAGTAACTAACCATAAGTCACTTTGTGTCAAATTCCATTTAGACTATAATGGGCAGTCAACAATTATCAATTTTTCTGCAAATATTACAGTGCATCAAACAGGGAAAGGGCAATGTGGTGTGTACTCGTTTTTAAAATGTCTCTTACATTTCTGAAGGTCCTTTGTAAGTGCTCTTTTCACAATATTATTTATAAAGAAGACCATTTCTGGGAGCTGTTGAAGCCACCTGGAATCTAAACTCCAGTCTAAGCAGAATGTTTTTACTGTACCAGACTCATGTGTTACAGTGAAATGCTGATACCTGGTAGATTAATGATACTGAGTCTATTATCTCTTACTGCTCAGTAAAGAGATGTTTCTAAGTGCTTCACTGTACAAACACCATTTAGTAATCACACAAGAAATTGCTTCTCAAATATGCTCGTAACAGTACTAACTGTCATGTAGATGAGCACAAAGGGGAGAAACAGACCACTCCGAAGGGCCAGCTTGAAGCCTTCCCCATGAAAGCTGGATTGGGGCTGTGGCAATCGCACACTGCTGCGCCAATCTGCATTTTTGCTGGCTGAAAAAGAAGCAGCAAAATGCTGCTCTTTTTTGAGCCATCAAAAGCCGGCTTTTCCTGCCCTACTGAGGCTTTATGGTGCTCTTGCAGTGTGCAGTGTGTAAACACTGAGCCACTGGATAACCATGAAGCCAGCCGACATGTGGGCGGCATGACACTGTCTTCCAGGTGGCTTCAGAGTGTGCAGCATCAAAATGCCATGCTTGGAAGTTGCCTGGAAACCAGTGCAAAGGGGAGGTCTGTTTTGCCCCATAGTCTCTGGGACTGGAAATATGGTGTTGTTAACTGAGTAAAATGGTGGCCAGTGTCACCAGTATGATGGAGACAGACTAGGTAATGTACTAGAACAGTAGTATTCAAACGTTTTTCCTTTGAACTCCCCCTTGACATTTCCATGTGGACATCACCCCTCACATCTGATGTAGTTATGAATAAAAACATTTTGTTTATTTAGTGTGCGTATTTTCATTTACATCTTTGCATATATTCATATTTTAACATTTTATAAGGAAATGACATCATTAAAGTTAGAACAGTTTTATTTAAGTAAATTCAATATTTAACTCAACACATGTGTACATTTTACACTTAAACAAAATTGTGAAGAGGAGCGGGAATCAGAGCCTCCAAATCTTGCACCCCCCTTGAACAATGTTTGTGCCTCCCTGGGGGTCCTTCCACACCATTTGAGAACCACTGGATTAGAATATCCAGGAAAAAACACACAGCCAGAAAATAGTGTGCAATTGACACACAAGTCTGCAGTATCCCTGCTAATTCTAGCACTAGCAGTCAGGAACTGTGCCAGCTGCATGTCACCCACATAAAAAAGAAGCCCATGAATTCATGATGATAGAGATACATTGTAAGCATGCACCCTATATCACCACACATGTACAGCTTGCAACGTAACACCACAGTGACTCCATTCCATCAGCCTTAGAGTTTCAGGCAGCAATGATTCTGGTACTACAAATCACCATCTGTTTAGCCAGTGGAGTCTTCTGCTGACATATGTCTGAAGAGCAGTGTATCTAGTGTTACACGAATATTGTGGATCTATGGCCAAATCCTGTAGCCCAGGGTCAGTGAGCAGCTTAAATCCCAGAGACTAGATGGCTCCTTGTCAACAAACCAATGGATCAGATAACATTGGGATGGGATCTGTCACCTCAAGCCCCTTCTCTCATATCCCTGCTGATATTTTCAATTTCCTCTGATTTCCACCTGTGTTTTCCCAAAGTCAGCATGCTGTAATGGTTTGAACATTGGATTAGAACTCTAGAGACCAGGGTTTGACTCCTCATTTGGCCATGGAAACCCACTGGGTGACCATTGACAACTCACACTCTCAGAGGAAGGCCAAAACAACCCCCCTCTGAACAAAGATTGCCAGGAAAACCCTGTGATAGGTTTGTCTTAGGGTTGCCATAAGTTGGAAATGACTTGAAGGCACACATCACACACACACCCTTGGGTAGGTAAGATCCATGGGGTCTCTCTCTCAATCTCTGTTCCTGGAACCAAACCCCAGCAGATACCAAGGGCTCACTGTAATTTGGTCTCATATGCAGTGAATTATAGAAATAATTAGGTAAGGAGCTGGTGTGGGGATGAGTGGATGGGAAGTTGAGAGTAAGTGGTGAATGGTGGCATATCTGAGAATATTTGAATGAGGATGTTGGTCTGGCAGTTAGTTGGGAGTGAGAAGAGATTGGTGGGGTGAATGAGTGAGGATTAGGATTAATTATTGAGGTTTAAGAATTATTGAGTGGGTTTTAAGAGTCTGAATTGATAGTTTTTGTAGAGAAGAGTGTGTGAGTGAAATCTTTGCTTTAAATGTATCCAATTACTAATCTGTTTTGTGTACTGTATGTTTTTGGACTCTGAGAATGAAATAGATAGATAGATAGATAGATAGATAGATAGATAGATAGATAGATAGGGTTCATAGGAGTTTATCACACAACTTACCTTCTGCCATGCTCCCATCACCTAAATGTCAATGACAGATGATGGGAGCTTCCTGGTGAGATCGTGGATGGCGCTGTTAAAGGGGAATGCTTCCGTTTTCGTCATGGAAGCATTATTGTAAGTGTTTAAAAAAGGGCACCCTTTTAATAACGATTTAATCCATTATTAAAAAGGGCTCCTTTAAAAACAATTACGATAATGCTTCCATGATGAAAACAGAAGTGTTCCCCTTTAATAGCGCCATCCACGATCCCACCAGGAGGCTCCCGTCACAGATCGGTGATGTTTAGGTGAGGGGAGCATGGCAGAAGGTTAGCTGTGTGATAAACTCCATAGTTTCTGTGGTGGCAGCAGAGGATAAAAAGAGTTGGTGTTCAATGAGGATAGAAGATATATAATATTCTGCACTGGGACCTTGAGGACATCTAGTACATCCCCATAGTGGTGGCTACAGCAGTGGTTCAGGAAGAGGTGGCAGAGATGGGGAAATAAGGGAAAGCCCTTACTCTTGGTGATAACACTGAGATTGTGGAAATCTGGTAGCAGCAGTGATTTAGGCAGAGCCTTACATCTGATGGGGAAAGTGGTGGTGGTATAAGGAACAGGCCTCACACTCACCTCTATGAAACTGTAAGTTTCTTTTTTGTGGCCTTCAAAAATGCTGGCTGCAGGATTCTTGGGGTTGTACTCCAAAAAAATAACATTTCTAAACTCTGTGACTTATATGCCAGAAAAGAATTGTCTTCTTGAATTAACTCAAGGTTCACTGAAAGTCCTGCATCCTGTTTTCATCATTGGCCAAAGTAATGGAAGATCAATAGCAGGGCATAAAACCAGTGGACATCTCCCTGCCAGTAGTTTTTCTCTAGCATCTGGTACCTGGAAATCACACTACCTCTGAACAGGGAATATATACAATTGTGAAAGCATTACCAGGCAATGGAAATAGTGGGGAAGATACAATGTTCATACAAATTTAAATGACGGTCAACAAAATCTGGAGAGGGACATTTCTATATTTAGGACTAACTTCTACTTACTAGAGTTAATATTATAACTTTTACTAAAAAAATAAATAAAAAATTCCTGCCCTCCTAACCAGATTCAATATTGTTTCTGCAGCACATGAATGTGTGGGTTATGTTTGTTGTTTGTGTGATCTGTCAATTTTAACAATGCCAGAGTTAAAGTAAGCCAGCCTTAAGCAACTTTGGCAGTATCTGATGTGAAAAATGTGACCTGAAAACTAGTGTTTTGGAAGAAAGCACATTGCTTTACCCATGTCCCTTGTTGAAGAATAAATAACTAAAGTAAACTAACTAAATTAAAAAAGTTGATGTATGAAGGAAAACAATATATTGGGACTGATGAAAAATGGTTAGCCTTGCAATTTATGTGCGTACAAACATATATACATGGCAAATGTTGATTCAGTCTAATTGTTTGCTTTGACGTGAGCTTATCATATGAGAAAAGTCTGATAAAGAAAAGTAAAATGTACTCCTCTTGGGTTTGTCTGCTGATTATAAATTCATAGTTGTGTTTCTTAAATCAAATATAAATCAAAATCTCAGTGTAGAGTAGTGATGATGCTCTCCGAAGGTAAAAGTGATTACTGCATAAATGGATTTTAATGCTTCTTTTGATGAGTTTCTATACTGTTTTATTTAGCTCATCAGAACCATGTTAGTTCTGTTTCATTGTAATAGCCATTCTCAATCATACAGAGTAAATGCTGTTGCTTTTATGATGACAATAATTTGGTGTGATGAACAAGAATCTCATTTATGTCACACAAACTTGGAGATCCTTTGTAACTATGGGTCCCAAATTAATTCATTTTTGCCCTCTTTTCACTCTTCTTTCCACTGAATGTGGCTAACAAATTAACCCAAACCTAAGCTCAGTACTATGGCACCAGGCAAATTATACTCACATATCCTTGCATAGAGTTGCAACACTGGGGGATTTATTGGCTTGAATGGAATTCATAACCCTGAACATTTCAGTAACTTTAGATCTCAGCTCCCACCAGACCTATCCAGCATAGCCAATGGTCAGGGATTATGGAAGTGGAATTGTAAATCATATGAGGAACACCAAATTGCCATACGCTGAATTAAGAGCTAAAGTATTAGAGCGAAGGTCATCCATAGTTGCTTAGTACCTCTCCAAATGGGCATCAGAACAATTCCAGATAGTTAAGTGCCTAGGTGAAAAATCCAAATGGATTTTGCTGTTCTATTATATGGTCAAATATGCCTGAGGTGTGCCATCTTAGTTTGCCTAATAGTGAGCAAGCCCTCACATGTCAATCCTTTTCATGTTTGCCTTAGAGAGGCAGCTGTAATTCTACTCAAAATGGAATCTCAAAGCAAGTAACAAACTATTTTAAATCTCAGGATTAGTGAGAATGTGTCAGCATTTGTTGTTGTACATCCCTTTTTAAAACAACAACAACAAAAAAGATTAAAATTATGCTTTCTAAACATGTATTGTTTTGGGCTATTTTCTTTTCTTTTCTGCAGTATTTGGAGATATTTTATTCCTAGCCAAAAGGTTTTTTTTAAAATCAACTACTGCATTTGGTTGTTATATGAATTGCGGTGATTAAAATAGGTGTGTCCATTCCCTCATCCTATTTTTAGGGTGTATCTGATCTCTCCCTTAATCTATTCCCCATCCCCACCTTCAAAATTCTTCCTGGGGCAGAATGCTATGGTTGTGCTCCATGTTTAGTGCTTCAAATGTGCTCTTACGTTGGTCTCCCTATGTAATGGCTCTCTCATGAAACACAACAAAGCCTGGTAAAGATTTAGGCTTTTGGGAGATGTCTGGCTTTTATTTATAAAAGCTTTTAGCTTTTAAACTCATTTCCTTTCTGTAGTAGGTTTAACTGCTGGACTCTTTTTATTTCTTTTAATGTTACTGATGTATTTTTAGTTGATTTGCTTTTATGTTTTAATTGTAATTTTATATCTTACTTGCAATTTTTGGTTGTTGGGTACTTTGAGTATTTGTTAGTTGGTGAAAGGCAGGGTATAAATATGGCTGTTTCTGCTCTGCAGAAATAATGCAGTTTGACACCACTTTAAGTGCCATGGCTTAATGCTATGGGATTCTGGGATCTGCAGTTTTGTGAAATATTTAGCCTTCTGTGCCAGAGAGCTCCGGTGCCACAACAAACTACAAATCCCAGGATTCCAGAGCACTGCACCATGGCAGTTAAAGTGATGTCAAACTGGGTTATTTTTGTAATGTGGATGCAGCCTATGATTAACTTTTTTTTTTAAATGCATCGAATTGAAATTTGTGAATAGGACCTATCCCCCCATCCAACACCCCCCCCCCCCAACAACTCTCTAGTTTTGAAATGTGCGAAATGTTCAACTACAAAAGTATTCCCAACCTAGTGCCATTTTTTATATGTTGACCATTCTGGCAAAGGAGAAAGAGTGCTGCCATTCAAGCCACCTTGATGGTATCCATATCAGGATGGGAAATCTGAGCTATTGGGACCGTGCCAGAAAAAGAAAAAAAGAAAAAGTTATTTAGTGAATGTTTTACTTTGGCAGGATAATTTTTGTTTTAACCAGTGCATATAACTGCACACTGTTAGAGCAGTACAACTTTGAGATATAAAAACCATATATATATATATATATATGTATATGTATATATGCGCTTCACATTTTTTTCTGGTATAATCTATTCTGTACATGCTATCCATTCATATAACATATTGTTTTCTTATCCTGGCATATGAAGAAAACCCAGAGCATTGGAGTACTGCACCTAACAACTGAGAATCTCTTATGAAGCCAGACAATGGAAGGACTGAATACATTCAGCAGTACTTGCTTATTCATTTTCAAGTGACCAGAAGAGCCTCATCTGTTCTTCCATGAGATTTTTAAGAAACTGAATTCTCTGCAACCAGTACTATACTCTGTGATTTTGTGGGATTTTTTTGCCTCATTTCTACTAAATTGTTAACCAGAATAATGAAGAAAACACAGTGAAATGGTTAAGAACTAAGTAATGAATCAGTCCTTGGCAAGGCCCAGCTTAGAAGATGTCATCAGGAGGTCCATCCACATCGTCTCTAGGAGGAAAATTTGAAAGAAAGGAGCCCAATTGAATGAAAAACCTCCATTTCTCTTCCCCAAATGTGTGAACCTATTGACTTAATGGAAGATAGAAGTGATGATCTGTGATATTTGATCTGCAATAGTGGCAAGACTGCAGACATATGTGAACCAGTTCTAAGAGGCATTGAGGAGTCTTGGTTGGTTATTGTATTATATTTGCAAAAATCAATAGAAATTAAAAATATAAAGAAACATGTGGGATGGACTCTCCAAGTGGTCTACCAATGGGTAACAGTCAAAGCACCCCTTCCCCACCATCATTCCCTTCTCCTTTTGTATTGTGTCTTTTTAGATTGCAAGCCTGAGGGCAGGGAACTGTCTTATTAAAAATAATAATTGTAAGCCACTCTGATAGCCTTTAGGGCTGAAGGGCGGGGTATAAATACCATAGTAAATAAATTAATAAATTAAATAGCATGCCCAGAGTGATACTATCTTTCAGTGGCATCACTAGGGCTGGCATCACCTGGTGTAGTAACTCATGGTGTTAGCCTCCCTCCCCCCCTCCTCTCATACCACACCATATAAAACCCTTAGTACTGTTTTTTGTACTATTGCTATTCATAAATTGTCATTTCCATATATCACTGAATGTAATGGCAATAGCTGTGACATAAACAACTTGAAAAATTAAAACGGTACCTTTAAAAATTGTATCAGGCAAAAGCTAAATCCCGTTAGGTATATGTCCATTTTAGGCCATCCATTTTATATGTGCAAACCCCTCATCCTCTTGTGTGTTGGTTCATCTGATACAAATGTAATTTTATAAAAATTAGGTAAGTTGAAAGTGTCCTAGCATAAGCAGCCTGTTTGAAAAAGTGTTATTAAACTACACAAATATGTAATATATATATATATATATATATGTGTGTGTGTGTGTGTGTGTGTTACAATATTGTATGCGCAGCCTAAATGCATTTGTATGCACTTTGTTTCACATGGTTAAAGTGAAATTATGATAAGATGTGATGTTTTAAAACAAAATTTTAAAAGAATGAAAAAATTTTATATATATATATATATATATATATATATATATAGAACATTAATGGTTTGTATTCGCCTTTACAAGATGCCC
>NC_056524.1:156116242-156127745 GCF_019175285.1 Sceloporus undulatus
ATATATATAGAACATTAATGGTTTGTATTCGCCTTTACAAGATGCCCTTTTTCTCACCTTGCAGTCTATTGCCCTCAGTACAAAGAAGTGCCTGGAAAAGGGATTTCTTTCCTTGCATGTATTAAGTGCCTGTGGTAGAGATCACATGAGATACTTGTAAGTAGCATCAGGAGATTGGGGCTGGACTGAGCAATGATACGGATGCACTTGAATTCTCTTAATGAAGAATGGAAGATGCCAGTGTGTTAAGTGTGAGGAACGGCCTATCTAGCTATCTGTTGTTTAGGTAAACAGATGACTTCATTAGCCAGTGCTGTTATTGCTATCATTTCCAGCAGCTATTAAAATTCCACTTTAAGGTTTTTTAAGGGGAAAAAAATCTCCTTATTTCTAGGAAATCTAGGCACGACACAGAAAAATACAAGATTAACCTTACATTCCCTGTCCTTATTTAAGCATGTAACAAGATAATTATATGACACTTTCTATGTACATACATTCCAATAAGAATTTTGCAATCATACCAGCTTAATGCAAAATGGGTTCTGTCATGAACTTACAGCATACATCATTTTCTAATGTTTGTGAACCTGCAACTGGATAATGATCCTCTACAGATTTCTTGAATTCATTTATTTTCAGGGGAAAAAAAAAGATTATCCATTATCCTTATTATTGGTATGAATGTAAGGTTGCCAACTGGATGGAAAACTAACAGCTTGGCAGGTTATTAAGGCTAGAGCTTTGGGGGAAATAATTAAAAATAACTAATTATTTGCAATTAATTCCTTTCCCAAGTAATGAAGATATAAATACCTCATATTACAACTATAACTGATCAAGGATAACCTCACTCATTTTGTGGTTTTGTAGAAAATGTGCAGTTACCTCTATAGTTAACTATGGTGCTGCCATATGAAATGGCGGAGGCAGCATATCATATGGTTCAATTGCTATCTGTAAAAGAGAATATAGTACACAAATTTTCTCTGCATTCTTGTATTGCTGAGCATTCTTTCCTATATAAAGGCAAAGAAAACAATAAAACAATGCCAAAATGAAATAGTTTGAGTACTGCATATTTGCTTTTGCAGATAAGTGTCCCAAAACATGCTGTGTTAACTTGTTGGCAACATAGAAACATCTGCAGAAATAATTAGCCTTGCACAGTCTATAATGAGGATGATGCTTGTAGATGGACAGTGTTTTCTTTCTATATTCTTTCTATATTTAAATACACGACTTAAATACATGATTTCAAACTCTGTTTTTGTTAACTGTCTTTCAGTTGGCTTCAACTCATGGTGACTACATGAATGAGACATTTCCAAGCTCCACTGTCTTCAGTTGTTCTGCTCAGGTTCTGTAGGCTGATATCCATGGCCTCCTTGACTGTGTCTGCCCATCCGGTATGCAGCCTTCCTCTCTTTCTACTGCCCTCCACCTTTCCAAGCATTATTGCCTATTCTTTCCATAGCTGCCCTTTCCATTTTTATAAGGGACACCACTCTGCTATGCCATTATATTTAATGGGACTTAAGCATTCACAGATTTTGTTATCAACAGGGGATCTTGGAACCAAACCCCAGCATATAACAAGGGTCGACTGTATTATCAGGGGTTTGGGGTTTTTTTGACAAGGCATTTCAACATGTTGGGGTACTTGTTATCGTGAAAGATGAAAAAAATAAATGAATATGCCTCCCACCCCTCTTTTAGGGGATATATTCACCTTTTCTCTGGAAAGGAAGAAAGATAGTGAGGGCAAAGAGAGCTCAAAGCTGCTGCCATACCACCCTTGTCAGCTGCAACAATACCAGAAAGTGCATACATGACTCATGATGGGATGGAGAAGGCCAGAGTAAAGAGCCTACAAGAGAAACTAAGGTGGGGTACAGACTGCCCAAAAAGGGCGGTCTTCAAGAGCCTTGTTTTGCTGCGTGAGGGAGCTGCATCAGACAAACCGTGCGGCTCCCTTGTGCAGCAAAAAGAACCTGCAAAAAGCGGGTTCTTTTTCCAGTGCACTTGTGACACCCAAGTGCACCAATGGCGCACTCGCAACATCACAAGTGGGTTGCGATGTGCGGATGCTAAGCATCCATCGTGTCAAAATGGCGGCGCCCATGTGTACATGTAAGCGATGCCCCGAGGCAACCCTAGCACGTATTTGTTACGTGCTAAAAGGTCCATCTGTCCAGGGCTAACGGGCCAGAACAGAGGGGTCAAAAAAGCCAGCTTCCATTCAGCTTGGGGGTGTGGCCATTAGATGATGTATGAACCCAAGACATGTGGAAGCCGTGCTAAAGCTGTTTCTGGGCTGCCCGAACCTATTCCAAAAAGGAGCAGATCTTTTCCACTCCTATTTAGGCCAGCTGTGGAGGGCACCCTTGGGACCCTGACATTCACTTGTCACAGTCCTATGGCATCTTGAGCAAGGGCGGCTTTAAGCCACCCCTTCATGGCCATCTATTTCAACTCTAAGATAGGGAAGAGGTGAGCAATTCACCTTTTCACTTTTCTGTCTTGCAGGTTCTTTCCCCTGGCTTTCTCCATATCATTGCCATGGGCCATATCTTGTTCTAAGCAAGCAGCTTTACTACTCCATATATCTGTGGAAGTAGACCTAGTCTACAAAAGCTTATGCTACAACTCTTTCACACAGTTAGTCTCAAAGGTGCTACATGCTTCCTATGCTTATTCATATTCCAGACTAACATGGCTATGCCTCTGAATGCTGCTTTTCCTAACTTTATTTTTCCCAGCCTGCTCATACTACCTCATACTGTTACGTTTCATTCTTTTCTCCACCTATCCCTGAAATCTATCCAGCTGAAGCCTGCCCTTCCTTTCCATAACATTAGGGCAGCTCAGCCAATCATTGCTAAAGGCTTGTTGGGAGGAGCAGGGGGAAGATAGCTGTACTTGTTATATGCCTCCAGGCATATTCCAACTTACAGCAACCCTATTCCAAAATGTTCTTGGCAAGATTTATTTAGAGGAGATTTGTCATTGCCTTCCTTTTAGGCTGAGAGTGTGACTTGCCAAAGGTGGTTTCCATGACTGAACAGGGAGTCAAATCCTGGAGCAATTCTTAAATCACTATACAGTACCATGCTAAAAACACCTACTACTCCCTAAAATGTTTCCCCTCTTTCTTTTTCAAAGGCTTTGGTTGGAAATCTTGCCCATTGAGTCATTAAATTTCATAACCATATGGCCATGATCATGCACAACAAACAGCCTAGAAAAGCTTTAACTGAAGCAGAAGATAGTGCTGAAGTAATGAATTGCAATCGCAGAACACATCAACAAAGATGCCACAGTGAATTACTGACTTGTGTTTCCCCTTGAGTACTGAGCTATCTCTTTTAACAATTATTTCCTGGAGGGTGTGTGGGTGGGAATGTATTTAATGTATGTTAAACGTTTTAAAGCTGTGCACCAAAACATATAGAGTGAATAAAGGCAGATGTTCTTAGAAACAGATTTTTGCTATGCTAAAATGAATCATTTCTTAAAAGTTGCTACACAATTAATTAGTGATAATAAGATACAGGACATGATGTACTCTGTAGGCTGCAACAAAGGAGGATGAAGGGAGTTTGCAGATCCAGTGATGAGGTGCTGGCTTGGAGAAAGGGAGCCTCCCCTCCCCGAAGCAGACACATACAAAGTAGTTTAGATTAATAAAGACCACAACTTTATTCCACATAGCTGAGTATTATTGACCTAGCAAAAGGCTTTTGACTGCATAAATCATGAAAAGCTATGGAATGCCCTTAAAGACATAGCAGTGCCACTGTGATGAGAAATCTGTACTTAGGATAAAAGGCCACTGTTAGAACAGAATATGGTGAAGCAAAATGGCTGCCAATTGGCAAGGTGTTGGGGGGGGGGGGGTCAGGCAAGGCTGCATTTTATCACCTTACTTGTCCAACTTGTATGAAGAAAAAATAATAGTAATAATAATAGTATTTATTTATATTTAGATCTTGAAAGAATCAAAGCGGATTACAGGAATATCAAAATAAAATCACATGCAGTTTTTAAATACTATTAAAACTTCCAAACTCCTAACTCTCCCCCCAAACATAAAATCATTAATAAATCCCTAAAAAGAAATTAAACAGGAAAATCTTAAGACATTTCAGGACCAATATAGTAAAAAAAAAGAATTCAGGCAGATTTGGGCGGGAAATGAGTTATTTTCTAGAGGAGGGGGGGAGGTTGGAAGTGATGGTATCAATGACACTTCCAGTGTCACAATGATGGCTTAAAGGTGAAAGTAGGGGGGAGGAAAGTCAGTAGGTCTGGTCTAGTCTGGAAAGGCCTACTGTAAGAGATCTGTTTTAATGGTCTTCTTAAAGGCTTCCAAGGTGGTAATCTGACGGATCTCGTCCGGCAGGTCGTTCCAGAGCCTGGGAGTGGCTGATGGGAAGGACCTCTGGGTCACTAGCATAGCAGGAGGAGGAGGAGGAAGGAAACAACATTCTATGATATGAAGATGACCCAATATTACTAGTGGAAAATGTCATCGACTTGGAACAATTACTGAAGAAGTTCAAGGAAGAAAGTCAAAGGTAAGCTAGCTGTTTAACATAAAGAAAACAAAAATAATGATTATGGAGGATCTATATAAATTCAAGGCAGACTATGGGAAAATCGAAATAGTTAAAGATTTCCCATACCTTGGATCAAACACTGCTCAGAACAAAGGTTGCAGTCAAGAAATAAGAAAAAGACCAGGAATGGGAAGGACAGTGATGAAAGAATTAGATAAACAGTAAACAGTAAAGATATCAAACTGAGCACTAAAATTAGAATTGTCCAATCCATTATACTCTCCATTACCATGTATGAGTGTGAGAACTGGACAGTGGATAAAAAGTAGACTGGTTTTCACATGCTTATTCATAGCCTGAATTTATTCTTAAAACGTCCGACACATTTTGGCCTTTACATAAACTGGCCGTCCAGTTTATCTTCAGGCGCTACATTAAAAATACACACAAATGCATATATTAACTTAAAATATACTAGGCAGAGTGTATTTGTAATTCCAGAAATTTTTGCTGGTGTTTGAATTAATTGCATTATGCAATCTGATACTATATGAATATTTATAAGTTTAATATTTCTGTTTATGTGTTGTCCTTTTGTAAAAGATTTTAAAGTAATATGTATTAGTGTTTATTATTAATGTAACTGAAGGCCAACCCGTGTATGAACAGGCAAAAATGTCCTGGGTTTTAAAATAATCAGTTCAAGCCATCAATAATCACATGGAGACCAATCTCCTTTTTCTGCTGATTCATAATATGTGCTTTTCAGTGTCTGTTCCTACTCCCAAAATAATAATAATAATAATTTGTTTTATTTATATACCACTATTCCAAAGATCATAGCGGTGAACAGCAAGTAAGCTAATTAGCAAGTAAGTTAATTTGCCCCCCAACAGTCTGAGTACTCATTTTAGCGACTTCGGAAGGATGCAAGCCTGAGTCGAGCTTGGGCCCTTTGCTTGAACTCGCAACCTTGTGGTTTTGAGTGAATGGCTGCAGTACAGGCATTTAACCACTGCGCCACCAGGGCTCTCAGCCAGTACCATGCTGAGCTCACAAAATCCATTTGAGGAACTAAAGTCCGCCCAACACCCTTGGCCAAGCTCTAGTGAACCACTCAAATAACATATCTGGTGCAATCTTACTTGTATTATGGGTCTCTGAAACTAACTCCAAGGTAACAGTCAAGGAAGACAGTATCATTGCCCTGTTAATGCTATATATTTGATTTCCCTCCCCTCCAAACAGCATCAGAGAGTCCATGAGAGTTGCAGCTGGAATATACTTTGCTGCTGTTAAAGAGAGCTTTGACCAGCTCCAGGCTCAAAACGGAGTCTATCAATCACAGAGTCCATTGTTTAGTTCAGAAGGTGGTTGTTTCCTCCTGTTAAACATAAGTTGCTCACCAGGTTTCTATAGAAAGGTCAGTTCTAGTGGGAGATTGACCAGAAAGTAATGATTTACCTAAAGTCTGAAAACTAGGTCTGTAAAAAGTAGTAATCCTATTGTATTGTGTTTTTAAGCATTTCATTTGTGGTGGCTTTCTGCACTTCTACCTAATTCTAAAAGTTCATTTTGCTTCAGGAAAGTTGATTTCAGCTACCCTTGAAATGCAGCCCCAGCATTCTGAGTGTGAAAGAGAATAATCTCCTGAAAGATGAATAGGTTTTCTCTGCTACCAAAGTTCGCACAGTATAATCCATCTTGTCTTCACATTTTTATGTTGCCTGAATATAGCTAGTTGGTATAACACTCTGCTTGCCTTGCAGTCCTCTGAAGAAGGAAAGTATGGCTGGCATATTATGAACACTATGCCTTTAAATAGAGCCAATATTGATGTATTTTTATGCTCCACTAAAATAATTTCAGTCTTCAGTATTTTCTCACACTTTCTAGTATGATCAAGAAACACAACCCAGGATGACATTTGCAAATTGAGACCCATCCTAAAGGTGTGCCTTTGTGCACCTTTGTTACTCATAGCAAATATTGTTGCTCCTGAGGTTGTCCCATGCACTATGTCTGTCGCTTCATTTCACTGCAAGTGGGCATCACACCCCTGTCCCAGTCAAACAAACCTAGTTTTGATGTAAAAGAGAATTCTTGATGTGTGAACTAGAATCTCTCGGGGGCATGAAACTTTCTGCACCTAAGGAAAAATAGTGATGGGGTGGGGGATGAGACTGGACTTTGGTCATTTGGTACAAAAATTCAGCAGTTTCCTCTGTCTTGCTAGGTTTTTTTCTGCTGCATTAGTACTGGCAGGATGGTAAAAGATGACTGGAGAAATTTTAAAAAATGGTGTTGGGTTACAGAAGCATGTATGTAATAATGCCATAAAGACTGATCTGGGAAAAACCAGAATTTTACTCTAACCAATCCAACTGTAGCCATGTATGCCTCCTTACAACAGGCAAAGTAAATCGAAGCTACCTTTGGGATTTCTTAACAGCAACACAAGGGGAGAGCAGATAAGCTTCACCATCTACCCCCAGCATGTTAAAAAAGCATATATCTATAGATATGGCCACAAAAATGGAAATTCTGAGAAAACTGAGTCCTGGTAAAAGAAAAATAGTCATGCTTAGATGTACTGTGGATGGGTCTCTACAAGATTCCAGATATTTTTGTTTACTCATGCAAGGCTTACCTGAACCATTTGTTTCCAGTAACTTCACTAGGGGTGTGTGGGGGTAGGGGGAATTGAACCGCACTGGGTGACATCACTGAAGGGGGTGACACCACAGAAGGGGGGGGTGACACCTGGTGAGTGCCCTCACTTCCCTGCTGCATGCCACAGCATGCGCCAGGAAGGGAGAGGGCCTACTGCCTCCTGTCTCTGCCTTGTGCAGCTTTACTTCAAAGTAAAGCCATGCGGGACAGGGAGGGAGAGGGTCTGGTGCACCCCTGTCCTTGTCCCATGTGGCTTTATTTGTGATTAAACAATGTGGGACAGGGAATTGGGAGTGGACCCTTTTGGCTCTGTCCTGAAGCCCCTGGTGTGGGATAATGATGGTTGTCTCATCTCATATGTGCATGTCTTCAGTTCTGAATTAAAAGTCTTTTGAAATATATTTGAGCTATTCTTTCTTTTTTGTGGTGTAGGAACCTGTTCGTATTCTTTCCATGTTTTTTCTGCCTATGGTGCCAAAGTTTCTGTTAATGAAGTAATGCCAGGAACACATCTACTTCATTAACTGAGGTGTACCTGCATGCAATGGCAATGAAAAGAGTAAATTCCATGATAGGGATGATAAATAAAGGGACTGGGGGACAATTCCTCTGTACTCTGACCACAGTTACTCTGATATCATAGAGCTGGATAAAATGACCAAAACCTGTAGCACTTCTTTTACAAGAAAGGGCTATAGCATTTGAACATTGCAGCCGAAAAGAAGCATAATGAAGGGGGGATATATAAAAGGCATGGGTGGAGAAATTATGGAATGTGTGAAGAAATTGGGCATAGAACTGGTTTTGTGTTTGTGTGTGTTTCATATTAGACTTCGGAGACTCCCAATGAAACTGATTGGCAACATAGATGGGCTACAGAAAATAATGGTTTGGTCATACAGAGGCTTTTGGCCAATGGATATTCAGTCTACTCCAGTGGGATCCAAAACACACTGCAGAAATAATCCAGTTTGAGACTGTTTTAACTGCCTTGGCTCAGTGCTAGGGAACTGTAGTTTTGTGAGACATGTAGCCTTCTCTGTCAAGAGAACTCTGGTGTCACAATAAACTACAATTCCCAGGATTCCTTAGCACTGAGCCAGGGCAGTTACAGTGGTCTCAAACTGGATTATTTCTGCAGTGTGTTTTGGACCCAAAGCTCCTGTTGTATTCTTACATTTTACTCTTTTGTATCATAGCTGAGTGTTTGCAATACTCTACTGATGCAGTACTCTACTGATTGAGGCCCGGTACAGACGGGCCATTTGCGGTGAAAGTGGGGCTTGATACGGCACAGCATCCATATGTGCCAACCCTACTATCGGCGTCATTACATCACAAGGCTGCGGCCTTGTCCATATGGTTTGAGCTTCAAAAAAAGGTTTGAGTTTCGTACATTAAGTAGGTCTTTCTGGTTTATGAAATAAAGCTGTATTGCTACAAACATGAAACTAGAGAGTGTAGATGAATTCAAGGTGGTCTTGACAAGATATCCAATTATGTAAATCTATATTTGAGTGAAAAAGCATCACTCAGTTATTAGCAAAATATGCTGTAGACCTACCCCACATTCCAGGTTGTTCATATTCTTCTTGAATTGTGGTGCCAAGACAGGACACAGTTTTCCAGGTGAGGTCTGACCAAAGCAGAATAGAGTAGGACTGTTACTTCCCTTGATCTGAACACTATCCTCCTGTTCACTAAAAGGTCACTAGCAGTATTCTGTGCACATTTGAAACATGTACATTTTTACTAGTACTTATCAAATGTGCACACCTTTTCAGGTATATTTGCAGCTACCCATCAGTGTGTGATGTCTGGAGTAAAAAATGTATTTTCTACATAAACAGTCCAGGAAGTTCTTTTCAATCTGATATATGATTTCTTATATGTCCTTAGCCAGAAAGTTAATACATTGTGCCTAAATGCAACTTCCTGGCATTGGGAAATGGAATCTAATTTACACCTAGTGGAATTGCATAGGACTGGTGGAAGAAGGAGATAACAGCTACAATGAGTTTAGAATTAGATGCACAGGTTTGAAGAGAGGACCAATATTTGGATTGTGAAGATGAGTTGAGAATAAATGACCCCCCTCCCCCCTCTCTATGTAATTAAATAAACTATGATCCTCTTCCTACAAATACATTTAATCCAACCTGAATAAGAGAAACTAATGGATATCTTGGAAAAAGAAATTAGACAAAGAAAAGAAATTTAGATAAAAAATCAGAGTAATTTTTTAACATTAGAGGAAACATGTAATGTTGCTAATTTGTGGCAGTGTTTCTCCATAACTTGATTTCATCATACTCTGAGAGCATCAAACCATATATTCTTCCTGACCCACAGAAGAATCATCTACTTTCCCCTTTCCCCACAAGTTTCAGTAAATTCAGGCATTCACCATATCATATCACAATATACTGTATACTATGTATTAACAGTGAAATTATCTGCATGGATCTTTGTGCATCCAAAACAGGGTTATAAAAACCAAGAGATATTTTTTGGAGGGAGTGAACTCTTAAGAGAGGGAAAATGTAGGATGGCAGAAAACAAAACATCTAAAATAATAAGGAGTGAGTTTTTTAGAAGCCTCAGAATGCTGGGCATCTATAGGAAGAAAAATGAGAAACAAGCAGGAATGGAATGAAAATCCCGGAGGTATTTTCCATGCAGACATCTTCGGAGGAGGAGCCATTACCCTTTCCAATTAGCATTGTTTTTTAATTCTGGAAACAGTTTTAACACATCCCCATTTCCCCTAAAAGGAAAAGAGAGACAGACTTAACGGGTAACTGAAATAAGGGCTATATGCTCCAGTGGTATGATGTATGTTTGTTCATGTCCTTTCTGCTCTGTTTTTAAACTTATTTATTAAGAAATTTGGACCTCCATGTTTGTGAAAGAGTCAGATTTTTTTGCAGTGGGGAGGGGGGATTTTGTGTGTCCAACCTTCTGTCAATACAGTTTGCGTGAGTTTTTTCTGCACACTTTTTGATGTCACCGTGTCCTCCTCCAGCTGCAATCCTCCCTTTATTGAAGAGCTTTATAAATGCTTCACTCATTTTACAGCGGGGGAGAGAAACAGAGAAATGAGTGAAGTGTGCTCTAAACATTATTTTATCAACTGGGAGGCACTGTCTTAGTCTGAAATGTTCGGGTATCCTACTAGTTGCCATGGCGAGAGAGCAAAATGGCTCAAACAAATTCCTGTGGAGAACACCTTTTCATAAAGTGAAAATCACCGTTCAACAGGCTCCTGTGTTTAATAACTCATGAAAACATTTGCCAGCCATTTCAACGGCTGGGGTGCTGTTTTCACAATCGTTTGTCTTATTCCATTAAATGGATTGAACTCATGGCTGGAAAGGAGGGGGTGTAATAATATGATTTCCTTGCTCTCTGTGTGAACATGGTTGAGGGCACTGGACCATAGTGAGTCCTTCTTAGAAGGGACTGTAAAATTCAAAAGCTGAGCATGTGTGCTTCATGCAGAAGCCTTGAAATTCAGTCTCGGCATCTCCACTGAGAGTATTTCAGTATAGTAGGGCTGTGGGAGCATTTCCTTATTTATGAGTTGGTTTTATGCCCCATTTTTCTGTACAAATTAGCTTACAAATGAAAATCCACAAAACCAAATTAAAAATACTATTACTTTAAAAAAAACAAAACCAAACATTTAACAACAGTGTACACAAACACAGCCTTATAGACGACAATAAAATTGACTTCAAAAGGCTTTGGAGAGTTAAAAAAAAGTCTTTAGTGGGTTCCAAAACATTAGTCCTGACAGGACCAGAAGTTTCATAACTGAGATGCCATGCCAAGAAGGGCCATTGTTGCATCAAGTTATAATAGCCACTACCAGCTAGATAAGAAAACACTGAGTTGGATGGACCAAAGGAATATTATATGGTGTCAAGAAACTTCATGGAGTTATGATTAAAGGACTGTTAAAGAGACAAGATGATTTTCCAGGTTGTTAACTGGCAATTTATAATTCCATGCAGAAAGAGATTCCACCTAAACATTAGGAGGAACTTCTTGACAGTAAGATTGGAGTGGAGTCTCCATCCTTGGAGGTGTTTAAACAGAGGCTGGATGGCCATCTGTCGGGGATGCTTTGATTTAGATTTCCTGCATGGCAGGGGTTGGACTGGATGGCCCTTGTGGTCTCTTCCAACTCTACTATTCTATGATTCTATGATTATCATTCTACACCCTGAAGCATTCCAGAAATGAAAATACAGACATGTTTGTGA